>NC_090741.1:89748797-89763797 GCF_036898095.1 Palaemon carinicauda | reverse complement strand
TGCACAATTTTGGATCAAACCACGAATCTCTATAGTGAGAGAAGATGGTATAAAGAATCATGACAGAAGTTGTAAACTAATTTAGAACCTAAATACTTAAAATAGATAAATTGTAACCTTAGCAAATACCATTCCTTGTACACCACCCAATTCCAACTTAGGTTTTAACAACATTTGTGATCTAAGGCATCTCTGACTTGTTTGATTATTGCTATGTTTTCGCAATGAAAAAATGTATATATAACTTGCGTCACTGGTGGGTGGAGAGGTATGGTAAAACCCTTGATTTGCAAATTATAGAACTCTTTGTATGACTTTAGCTAATATTAGGTAGTGTTGAAAATAATTTTGGTGATATAAGTAGAAGTAGTAGTATTTATATTTATTATTATTATCCTTAAATTATTGTTATGTAATTCACTCATATATATATCAATTACGTAAATGAAATATGATTCTCGTGTATCTACATCAACGCATACTGATGAAATGTGATGTACTTTTAGTATGGTGTGAGAAAAATCTAATGCAGTGTAAGAAATATAGACGGTTTTAGAAACGATTAGAATCATGCATGCGAGGAAGTTATTAAGGAAGAGACATCATGGAAGAGGTCTCGATTCAGAAATTATGTTTTATCTTAGTAAATAGGCGTTTATTTTTTAAACATATATTTCTCGAGTGAATAGGAATGATTCGAGTAACCTCCTTTGATATTATGTGAACGGAAAGTTCTTTTTTTACGAAAGCATTTTGGGGACAAGATTTTGTGATGTATCACGTGACACAGCCGTAAAATACGTACCCAAGGCGAGTTTTGCATTTGGGAAACACTTTTAGGCAATCAACTTAATACCCACAACATGTTCAGGAACTCGTATGTAAAGTTAAGATTACATTTGGCTACTGATTCCTTTTGCCCATCTCTGTAATTAATAATAATTTTACTGTGTTTGAATTACGCAAGTGTTAATATAATTGTCTATGCCTAGTCCCATTTTGATAAAATCACTTCAGAGAAACGAACTGTTAAGAACTCTGCATAATCGCTGTTTTGTCACTTGGTGAGATTACTAAGCCTAAACACATTCGTGACTTACTTGGTTACTAAATTATTTATTATTATTATCAATCAATATCATTATCGATAATATATAATCGAATTATTAATCATGTAACGTAAGGAATTAATCAGCGCAAAGATTAAGCACAAAATAAGAACTTTTATTATCAAATTTACTGGAAGAACATATGTATCCCGCAACTGCCCTTCTTTCCCCAAACGATAAAAACTGGTTTATTAATGTTCTATTTATCTTTATGTGTTTGCGTTGGTCAAAGCTAACAGGGTGTAACCTTCACAACTAACGACTCCAAAGCTAACAAACAATGTTGTCTGGATCAAATAAGATATGAAATTCCCAGTGTCAACATTCGGAGCCAATATAACTTTTTTGACATTGAAAAATTTGATTTTATACATTCCGTATTTCATTTGTTTGTGCAAGTACCACGGTATCATTATTATTATTATTATTATTATTATTATTATTATTATTATTATTATTATTATTATTATTATTATTATTATTATTATTATTATTATTATTAGTTATCTGACCGAGCCTGTGTATTAATATACCTATTTCTCTGTCTGTGTCCGTGGACAGGATTTCGTTAAAACTACTCAACGGATTTTGACGACATTTTCACCAAAGATAGATCTGATGTCATGGACGGCCTCATTATTATTAAGTAGAATTTTTCCAATAAAAGTTGCCATTATGGAAATTACAACGTGTATTAAAATATTTATTTATGTTGGTACTTAATTACACGTACCCTTTTATATTACCAGTGCCAATGCATAGGAATATTCTCTTAGTTCAGTATATTGAAGTTATTCTCAAGTGTTGTATTGTTGATTCAGGTTTCATTGGAGAGACAAAACACTGAAGTATTTTTTAGAATGGGTAAAAAACTCAATACATTCAAAATGGATAATGTCTATACAATGCCTTATGAAAGTATATAGCCATCGTAGATTAATTTTTATAGCATTCAAAACTAAGGTATATCTTCTTTTCAGTAATGTATAGTTAAATTTCATTTACTCCAGCTATTATGTATATTAGGAGTTAAATAGCTGCACAGGATTAGAAATGAGGACGAGCTCATGATGAAGGGTAGATGGAGCTTGTTTGGCCATGCTCTTTGCACTCCCCAAGAGGGATTAGTTTGCCATACTTTTAGCTTGGCTGTAAAAGGCACTAGAAGAATTGGAAGACCCAGCCCTATATGACTCAGAACTATGAAACACGAAGTAGGAGATGATGAATGGAAAAATATTGGATTAAAAACACAAGATAGAAATGGCCTGGTGAAATATAACCGAGGCCCTTTGCGTCATTAAGCGTAGGAGGAGATGATGATAATCTATTTTATGTAATGTTATTTTTCTTATTCTCAATAGAAACGTGCTTGGAAACTTTCTGATCGTTTCTTTATTAGATTTTTGGTGTTTTCTGATAGTTTTTCTTGATCATGTTTAGGAAGTTTTTTTCTTTGCATACCTCTTATGGTGATCCTAATAAGAAAAATTTAAATTACAGCTCAGTTTTGCTTAACCTTCTTCCATTTCTTTTATTTTTTATTACTAGAGTGTTTACTTTCTTGATGCGTATAATATATATATATATATATATATATGTATATATATACATATATATATATATATATATATATATATATATATATATATATATATATATATATATATATATAAATATATATATATATATATATATATATATATATATATATATATATATATATGTATATATATGTATATATATATATATATATATACATATATATATATATATATATATATATATATATATATATATATATATATATATATATATATATATATATATATATATATATATATATATATATATATATATGTATATATATATATATATATATATATATATATATATATATATATATATATATATGTGTGTGTGTATATATATATTTATATATATATATATATATATATATATATATATATATATATATATATATATATATATATATATATATATATATACACACACACGCACACACACACACACACATATATATATATATATATATATATATATATATATATATATATATATATATATATATATATATATATATACATATATATATATATATATATATATATATATATATATATATATATATATATATATATATATATATATATATATATATATATATATATATATATATATATATATATATATATATATATATATATATACACACATATATATATATATATATATATATATATATATATATATATATACTATATATATACATATATAGGTGTGTGTATATGAGTGTGCTTACGTGTATACATATATGTTTGTATTTATTTGTGTTTATCTCTTGGGAACTATATCACGTTTTTTTTTTTTTGGTTACCATAGGAATGAATTTATTGTAAATAATGATAATGATGAATAATGATGATGGTAATTCTAATGCTAATAATAACAATGCTATATAAACTACTTTGCAAATCAAAGTTTATTATATGTTACGCTTTTGGTCAAAGCAAGAATCGCAAAGGTTATCACTCCCTAATTACTAATCTTCTTTTTAAAATTCCTTCAGATAGGCTGATAGACGGACCATACAGCATAGCAGACGTTCCTTTCAATTTAGCATGTTTGAATGTACTTTACCCTTTCCTCTTATCACATTAGGTATTCAAATAGATGTTTAATAAGCAAATGTATTTAGCAAATAAATTCTTGGAATTCCCACTGTCGAGAATTTCTCATTCCTCCTGTTATCCTTCAGGACCTGGTATTCCAATGCCTCAAGGGTTTTTAGTGTCATTCTCCCCTACAAGATTTTATAAATCCCCCCTTCAAATCATTAAATCCTTCCTGGATTTGTCTGATTCCTTTTCATTCGAAGCACTTGTGGCATTTATATCTTCTTTGCTTTTATCAGAATATCTTTTGAAATTTCTTTTTTTATATGGATATAATCATTTAAAAGAGTCTGGTTGAATTGCTATTGAGATTTTGTATTAAATTTTCAATGTTATAAATTTTTCTTATTTCATAAATATGAGTGTTTTGTTTATCGGGGATAATAAGTTATTTTTAGTTACCGATTTATATATCACGTTTCTCAGTTTCATCTTGTATAAACTATAAGGCTTGAGTGGTTTTCTATGTGACCCTTTTCAGTATTTTATGATAAGAATTATACCAATTTTGTAAGGTATAGATTTATCCTCAATATGTTATATGACCTCATAAGCATTACATTTTGTACTCCTGTAATCCATGTAGAGCAGGTGAAGTGAAATTACTATAGGTTATTCATTCCGGTTATTTACTTCTTCTTTCACTTCTCTAGCTTTATCTTGTCTGTAGTTGATGTAACAATTATTTACAAGTTTTGAAACTTTTCATAAATCACAGTTATTAGAAACCCAATTGAAACAAAAGGATGGTGACTCTACGCACAAGAAGTGATAACTTTCGATTTACTTATCGAGGCACTCAACAATATCGTAAAGGCAGAGACCCAGTTGATATTTAAATATCGTAATATACGGAGAGTTTAAAGGTCAATAATGAATGACAGAGGCAAGGGACAGTGACAATGTCATAGCAGGTCAATACCCGAGAGAAATACCGTATGATCAGCGGCCGAGAACCCTCTACACCCATTCTAGGTTCAGGGATGGCCAAGGAATAGTTGCTGGTGACTGAGTAGGTACAAGTCTACTACGGGTTTCACAGACAGTGCAAGTGCGATTTTTTGCAATTATTCTGTAACGAACACTCGTATCAGTAGGAGATTTTAATATAGTGTATTACACCCAGTAAGGAAATTCATAGGAGTATCATGAATCATTTATTGTAAATAATAAAGACTTCTGTACCTATACGAAGAGGCAAAACTCATTAGCCAAGCAAGAAAACGAACACCAGGTTGGAAAGAGCTCCGCCTGCCTACAACCCCCTTCACCTCCAACCCACATTTTCTTCCTCCCCTCTCCTTTCTTCCCTCACCTGCCCTACGTCTTTCCTTCTCTCTTTCTCTCTCTCTGAATGTTGCTTTGATTTAAACATATTTTTTACGATTTTTTTTTCTTATCAATCTAATAATAATTGACACTGTTGTATACATGTAACAGTTCAGTGGTTGTTACCCTACAGTTAACTTATTAATATCTATTAATACAATGATTTGCTCTCTCCCTCTCTCTGCCTGTCACTTTCTACTAATGTGGGGAGTTGTACAGAGGCTTAACCAATTTTTCCTTTTGCTACATGCTTCTGAAATTTAAAGCGTTTGCTAAATAGCAATATATATATATATATATTATATATACTATATATATATATATATATATATCTATATATATATATATATATATATATATATATATATATATATATATATATATATATTGTCTTTGAGTTTAAACAATATGTAATTGTACACTATCATATCATTGCATATTTCGGTATTGGGTATGAGCATAGATGATAGGTATCCATAGTAAATGAGAAACAAAATCTTTATTTCACCTAATGCCACATATATCCCCCCCACCCCCTAATTGAATTTGATTGAATAAAGGTATCGACCGATGACGGGACTCAAATGTGGGTAGGGCATAACCTTCATATTTATTCTTTTTTTTTTTTGTTTATTTTTATTATGTGTTTTTATTTTAATTTTTTTTTTTTAGTCTTCATCGCTTTCTAATAGCAAGTCAACTTCATCTTCAGTGTCACTGCCAAGATTAATAATGACAGGATCAATACTGTCATACATGATATCTGTTGAACGATAACTATCCTCAAAAGCTCGTGATCGACGTACTGCCCCTGCCCATGCATCGCGAGTGACAGAGATCCTTGCCTCCTCTAATCTGGCATGTAGGTCGGCTCGGGTGAAATGTTGGAGTAAGGAGCGTAACGTTTCATGTGTCCCCACACCTGCTCGATTGCATTGAGCTCGGGATGTGCGGCCGGGGTGGCGGACGATTTCATGGCCCCATTCTCGAATGGTGTTATCTACCTTGTGCTTAGGCTCTGGCCTATTTTGACGGCATATGTTTAGGAGTTCAGGTCTTGTAGCATGTTGCGGGAAGGATATATTTCTGCGCTGTAACCATTCAATGAAGTCAGATTTCCTGGTAGCTGTGGTGGGGCAACGACTATCTTCTGTCATTATACTGTGGCATGGGGCATTGTCCATCACTAATACCGAAGGCTCCTCCAGGAGTGGTAGGAGCTGAGTTGTTAGCCAACGTAGGAATATATCGCCATTCATTTCCCCGTGGTAGTCATTGCTGGTATTTTTAGCAGGGAAACTGAGGGAGGAACCGTCAATGAAGCTGTACCACCTGCGACTACCACGAAACGTTCCCCCTCACCTGGAGGCACCTGATGGCTGTAATTGGCACTGGTATTTGGCTGCGTGGTATCCACCCATTCCATGTTATGGCTCATTCTGGTTGTGAACCACGTTTCATCCAGGTACACTACCTCCCTGCCGTCTTCCCTATGTCTTTGAAGGTCCCGTAGGGAACGTATCCTTTGGCACATGATGTCAATTGACTCCTTCCTGACATACATCTTGCGCTGAGTGGTCTTATACTCGATTCCCATTTTGTGGAGTAGGCGCCATAGCTTAATCTTTGAGGTACTCTCAGGGATGATGCCTTCTTCCTTCAGGTTCTGTGCCAGGGATGCGAGAGTAAAAGCCTTCTTGGCAACAAACTTTGTATGGATGTGTCGACGTATGGCTCCTAGAGAGAAACTGTCAAAGATAGGCTGTGCTGGAGGCGTTGGTGGTGTGACGGGACGTGGCTTAGTACTACGATGCACAATTGAATGCACCTTACTCAATTTCATCCTCAAGGCTGCTGCAACACGGTGGTAAGGCCTGTATGAAGGAAAGACTTTATATAGATATGTATTATATAAAATAAAATCTTAAACATCCATCACTTGAAAATAAATGTATCAGTATAATCAAGGCTTTAACTCTGATGAATGTCCTGTGGAAAGGGTCAATATTTATTAGTAATTCATAGAATAACTGTAACAAGTCACCTATGCAAACTAATCTGAAGGCAGTTGTTAGCTTTCTCTTTATTAAAAAAGTTGAAGAGTTGGGTGACAAACTCATTTTTGCAATCATACGGACAGACATCTCCTGAGGTGGCCATCACTTCTTTAAGCTCTCCCTCGTAATACTAGTAAATGGCTAATGCCCTGAGTAGAAATAAGGTTTGCCAAAAGAAGGCAAGAAAACGCAGGTATGTATACAACAGCCATTTTCCTATCAGTCATAGTGTCTATCACTCAGCTACTACAAAACCCTTCAGATAGGTGTCAATCTAAAACTTATTTACATAACCAATACCATAGAGAGAGAGAGAGAGAGAGAGAGAGAGAGAGAGAGAGAGAGGAGAGAGAGAGAGAGAGAGAGAGAGAGAGAGAGAGAGAGAGAGAGATGAGCAAACCAGTGAATAAAGCAGTCAGTCATCTGATAGGTAACAACCGATCGAATTGTTCCATATCTACAACAATAAATATTATAATTAGATAAGATAGATAGATAGATAGAGTGCTTGATATAAAAAAAACATACAAAATAAGTTGCAACTTAAGCTACCTTCTCAGAAAGAGAGCATGAAGGGAAGGGAAAGAACGGAGAGGGATAGATGGTGTGGAGGTGGAGAGAGATTGCTTGAAGCAGGGGGAGAGCAGGTGAGGGGTGAAAGGAGAGGGAGGGAGGGGGTGGAGGTAGAGGTTCTGTATATTATTGTTCGGTTTTATGACTGGATGATTGAGATTTTGCCCTTTGGCATAGGGGCAAGTGTCTTTATAATTAATAATTAACGATTCATTATACCCCTATAAATTTCCTCACTGGGTGTAATACCCTATAGCAATATCTCGTATTGATACGACTGTTCGTTACAGAATAATTGCAAAAAATCGCACTTGCACTGTCTGTGAAACCCATAGTAGGATCCCTCAAGCTCCTCATTAGCTCAAAATGATGGTGAGGTTGCAGACACTACAAAAGTAATATCAATCTTAAGTCGTCTCCTACCCAAGTCTAGCCGTGCGCGGACAGAGTGTCAAAAGACAGAGTGTCGAAGGACAGAGCATCGAAGGACAAAGTGTCGAATGGGCAAAACGTCGAACAGACAAAGTGTCGAACAGACAAAATGTCGAACAGACAATGTGTCGAACAGACAATGTGTCGAAATTACAAAAATGTTAAATGATAAAAAGAGAGAGAATACAGTATCCATTTAACTAACGACCTAATTAACCTTTAACTATATGATAATGTTTACATTGGTATATCCTTACATATAACTATATAACAATGTTTACAATGATATATCCTTACATATAACAATTCTTACATTGTTATATTCTTACATGCATATTCTAGAGAGAGATAGAGAGAATATATATACGGTATTCAGTCCGTTAGAGATTTCTCACCAGTTAACTTCATTCGAGATTCAAGTTTCAATTTAAATTTTCATTCTACCTAACCTATAGTAATGGAGATAATCAAGACTCAATAAGTTAATTAAGTCTTTTGATGATGAAAACCGATGAAACATTAGGAGAATTTTTACAATATTTTGAAGTTACATGGCTTGGAATCGTCCAGAGGGGAAGAAGAAGAAAGCTATTATATGAAATTGACTTGTGGTCAGTTCACGAGAGAGTTGCAAAAGATTTGCCTCGGACCAATAACTCCGTTGAAGGGTGGCATAATGCTTTTCATAGAAGAGTGAAGATTTGCCACCCAACAGAGGACAGTGTCATTGTGGAGAATTAATTTTTTTTTTTTTTTTTGCTTTTATTTATTTTTTTTGCTAAATCCAGAGAGAGAGAGAGAGAGAGAGAGAGAGAGAGAGAGAGAGAGAGAGAGAGAGAGAGAGAGAGAGAGAGAGAGAGAGGTAGTTAGTGAATCGATTGTTTGTGGTGAGAAAGACTGTTGGTATAAATGAGATTGTTTGTTTATGTTTTAGTTGGGTTAAGAAAGTGGTGAATGTCTTGGGTGGATGCTTATTTTGATTTGACTGCAGCAACAGTCAGTTCTGTTTGAATATTGGATTATTATCATCATTATATTTATTGGATTCGACCAGCGTGGAAGTGATTGTTTATTTTTTAAGCCTTGATTCCTCCGTGGGAGAGGTTTTCTTTGAATGTAAAATTGTTTGTTGACGACCTGGCTTATAAGAAGGAACTGGATACGACAGTTTAGATTTAGTTAAATTATGATGACCCCGGACCAAATGATATTACGATTGCTGTTGATGATGATGTTTATGATGACGATGATGGCATCCAGGACCCCAATCAGTGAGGTAGTCATGGCAAATTGCCTCACAGTGTATTGCTAACCACAAAGCTGTGGTTGTGCCGTAAAAGACAGTTCAGCAGTGTGTGGACGGCTGTGTTGGTGCCATTAAAATACAGTATATCATATAAACATACATATTTAGGTGCTGATGTGAAGTTTAGTTTTAAGTTTTATATGTTTTTTTTTATTTGAAGGGTGTTACGTATATCTAATATTAAGTTTATGATTATTTTTATGTATTTTGATTGTGGATGGTTTTGGTATTAGTTATTTTAGTTTTAAGAAATATAGTTCTAAGAATACATTTTGTTTCTTTTGTCCTCTTGTCTAAGAGTCTGGTTTAGATAACATAAGGGGAAAGTTTGTGTTGCTGAGAAAATTGTCTGTTAGAGTGATTCAGGGTGTGGGGGTTGTTCTAGTGACATCCCGCCACATTATTCTGTCACCCGAACAGGGACTGCCCAGGTGGGATTGGAAGCTGAACTTTTAGACGAAGGACGGAATTAGGATTAAGGTTGATGAAAAATGGAGGATCAATTAAGGGTTTTGAAGGAGAAATTACGGTTGAGTAAGGAGCGAGAGGAGAAGTTGTTGCAAGAGAATAAAGGGTTAAAGTATGAGAATGAGGAGATGCATAGGAAAAAGGGAAATTCAGGGAACTGTAAAGATTGGAAGAGGATGTTGAGATAACGATGCGAGAGAATAAGGAATGATTGGGAACTATGATGGGGCAGGTAATGAGAATAATGAAAAAGTTCATTGGTGAAGGAGCAGTCGGAGGAGTGGCCTCTGCTACAAGTAAAGGGTTGCTGGTGGAAGAAAAGGTTAAGGTAAGTGATGATGGGAAAAGAAATGATAGTGATAGTCATAGTGATAGTAAAGTTAAAGGGACTAGGCATAGTAAGGATGAACGGAAATGTGATAGGAAGAATGAGAAGAAAGGTAAAAGTAATATGAAGAGGGAAAAGAAGAAAGGTCAGTATGAGAGTGAGGATCATCGTGAATGGGTGAAAGTGGTAAGTAAGAAAAATGATAAGAAGGAAATGGTTAAGGATAAGAATTCAAGAGTTGAAGTAGATTCATTATTTTCAAATGAGGAAGAAGGCAACAAGGGAGTAGGCAGTGAAGATAGTGAAAATGAAGTTGAAGTTTGTAAGACAGTGTTTATGAGAGAGGTACCGAGGTGTGAAATGTTCAATGATAGCATAGTATTAGGGATGTGTATGATTTTTCTAGGGAGTATGAGAGGTATTGTCAGGAGAAGTATGGTGATAGCAAGAGAGTTTGGGCTAGAGAGTTAGAAGAATATGTGACTGGGTATTTGTTGACGATGTATGGTGTGATAATGAGTGTAGGGAATGTTGATTATGAAAGTGTTGTGAAGTATTAATTTTTATTTTATTTTAATTTTTTGTTTTTCGCCAAATCCTGAGAGAGAGAGAGAGAGAGAGAGAGAGAGAGAGAGAGAGAGAGAGAGAGAGAGAGAGAGAGAGGTAGTTAGTGTATCGATTATTTGTTGTGAATAGGACTGTTGGTATAAATGAGGTTGTTCGTTTACTTTTAGCTAGGTTAGGAGAGTAGTAAATGTTACGGACCGAAGGCATTTTTTATTTGACTGCAGCTTGAGAAAGTTGTGTTTGTAAGTGCTGGATTACTATTTTACTATTATTTATTACCAGTGTTTATTGGTTTTCTGAGTAAGTGCCGTTTTGTTTATATTTGCTTGTCGTGATTATGAATGATAGGAACAGTTTATCATTTATCTTTGATTATAGTGCGATAGCTTAGTTAGCTAGGAGTGTTCTTAAGTGTTTTAATTTTTTATTTTGGCAGGCCGTGATTCCTTCTTTGAGACGGATTTTTTTTGGTGAAATTCACTGTTGATGACCTGGCCTGGAACTGATTATATTTAGATTGCCCTTTTATTGACGATTGTTGATGACCTGGCCTGTTTACTTTCGATTGATGATGATGATGATAATGATGATGATGATTATAAGTACCACCATAATCACCGAGACAGTTGTGGCAAATTGCCACCCAGTGGATTGTTGACCAGAAAGCCGTGGTAGTGGGCTGCAAAAGACAGTTGGCAGTGTGTGGACGACTATGTTGGTGTCTATAAAAAATATATATATATATAGAAAAATACGTATTTTGTGTTGGTGCGTGGTATAGTTTTAAGTTTTGTTAGGGTTTTATTTTTCGGTTTATATGAATGGTGTTTTGGTTATTGTATATTTAGTGTTAAGTTTTGATAAGTTTAAAGTGTTAAGTTTTGATTAGTTTAAAGTGTTAAGTTTTGATTAGTTTAAAGTGTGAAGTTTTGATTTTGGATGGGTTATGATTTATTTCTAAGTTTTAAGAAATATAGTTTAAGGTTATGTTTTGTTTTGTATTTTGTCCTTTTGTCCAAGAGTCTCACTGCTGATAACGTAAGGGGAAAGGTTGTATTGAGGAGACATTGGACTGTTTGGAGTGATTCAAGGGTGTGGGGGTTGTTCTTGCAACTTCCCGCCAAAGTGTGAAAAAGTATATAATTGAGCAGGTAAAACGTATGAAAGGGAGTGTTAGGTATAAGTGTAAGAATGATTTTGATGAGGCACAGATGAATGTAGGAGAAACGATATCTATGTATGTATGTAGGTTGGAAACGTTAGCTAAGAGGAAATATGGGGATGATGGCATAAATGAGAATAAGGAGTTAATGAAGAAGTTTTTGGCTACTGTACCCGAGAAAGTTGCTGAGTTTATTCATTTGAAACATAAGGAGAAAATAAGGTGGACGCAAGAGAGATTGACATGGGATGATATACTACTAGAGATAGTTGAGGATTATGAGTTAGATAGGTGCATGAAAAAAAGTAAATCTGTGAGTGTAAGAACTGGAATGGAAGAAAATGTAATAGAATTTGGTAGTTATAAGGATGCAATTTTGAGAGGGCCAATGAGAATAGCCAATCAGGTATTAGATGGGAGTGTTAGGGCAAGTAACGGAGGAACTGTGAAAGCAAATGTTGGATTTAGGCAGGGTAACTGGCCCAATAAGGATAGTAGTGTGAGTGTGCAATGAAGTATGTCAGATAGTCGTGTCCGTGATGAAAGTGTTATAGGTTGGGAAAGTAGGGCATAATAAGAATGATTGTAGATAGGCTCTAGGTGCTTGTTTTGGATGTAGTGAAGTAGGTCATAGAATTAGCGAGTGCACGAAAGAGAAAGGGGTAAAATGTTATCTGTGTGGTATGACTGGGCACATAGTGAGTGGATGTCTTTGTAATCGTATGAATGTGATTTATGGTAATTGTGGTAAGGATGGTCATTATGCTAGAATGTGCAAGGAGCCGCGGGGTAAGTGTACTGAATGTGGTGCAGATGGGCATGTATCTAGAGTATGTAGGAAGAAGGATTAAGTCAGCCAGGATGCTCGCAAAACTAGAGTGTAAGAGGGTTCATCTGGGTGAGTCCTCCTGTGTGTGTGGAAGGAATAGGATCAATGTTTGTGAGAATGGGATGAATTATTGGTTGGAAATGAGCAACTATGAATCTAGTATGTGTGAATAGTTAGGGCTGGAAAATAAACAATTATTGTTAGTTGAATATGGGAAAAAGAGGCGTTTGAAACTTTTAAGTGATGGGAAAGCCCAAGGGAAATTTATAGATATAGGTAAGAATACGAATAAGTATGACAAGGGTGTAAATGTGCAAGTGAGTGTGGAAGATAAATGTATTAATGCAGATGAAACGTGGCTGAGTATGAAAGATTCATAGAGTGTGTGTGTGGCTTTTCGTTAGATGGTGTAAAAGAAAGAATGAATAACGCAAGAGTGAGAGATAGGAGAATGATAAGTAGCATGAATGAATCTTTTGCTAAGGTTGAGAATATTTTTGATGATATGAATGAACTACATACAGAAATGAGAGTATTTTTTGGGACATATGAGAACGAGGTAGATATGATTGTCATGATATATTAGATGGCAGGGATTTAGATAGGAATAGTGTTAATGTAGAGAATGATTGTGATAAGGAAGAAGTGAATGAGAGAGTGCATGAAGGACCAGTTACTCGGAGTGGAGGTCCCGTTCCCGACTGAGACTGGGTAATGAAAAAAATATTGTAAGTGTTGTGTGAGAAGGATTTAGCAAAGTAAGGGGGGAGGAATGTGGAGGATTGATTTTTGTTTTATTTTCACTAATTTTTCGTTGAGAGAGAGAGAGAGAGAGAGAGAGAGAGAGAGAGAGAGAGAGAGAGAGAGAGAGAGAGAGAGAGGAGAGAGAGAGAGAGATAGTTAGTGTATCGATTCTTTGTGGTGAGAAAGACTGTTGGTATAAATGAGATTGCTTGTTTATGTTTTAGTTAGGTTACGACATTGGTGAATGACTTGGGTGAATGCTTATTTTGACTTAACTGCCGCAAGAGTCAGTTCTGTTTGAATGCTGGATTATTATCATTATCATATTTATTGGATTCGACCAGCGTGGAAGTGATTTTTTTTTTTTTTAACCGTGATTCCTCCTTTGGAGAGGCTTTCTTTGAATGTAAAATTGTTTGTTGACGACCTGGCTTAAAATAAGGAACTGGATACTACTGTTAATTTTATATATATATATATATAACAAGGCACTTCCCCCAATTTTGGGGGGTAGCCGACACCAACAATGAAACAAAACAAAAAGGGGACCTCTACTCTCTACGTTCCTTCAGCCTAACCAGGGACTCAACTGAGTTCAGCTGGTACTGCTAGGGTGCCACAGCCCAACCTCCCACATTATCCACCACAGATGAAGCTTCATAATGCTGAGTCCCCTACTGCTGCTACCTCCGCGGTCATCTAAGGCACCGGAGGAAGCAGCAGGGCTACTGGAACTGCGTCACAATCGCTCGCCATTCATTCCTATTTCTAGCACGCTCTCTTGCCTCTCTCACATCTATCCTCCTATCACCCAGAGCTTTCTTCACACCATCCATCCACCCAAACCTTGGCCTTCCTCTTGTACTTCTCCCATCAACTCTTGCATTCATCACATTCTTTAGCAAACAATCATTTTCCATTCTCTCAACATGGCCAAACCACCTCAACACATTCACATCCACTCTAGCCACTAACTCATTTCTTACACCCGTTCTCTCCCTGACCACTTCGTCCTAACCCTATCTACTCGAGATACACCAGCCATACTCCTTAGACACTTCATCTCAAACACATTCAATTCCCGTCTCTCCATCACTTTTATTCCCCACAACTCCGATCCATACATCACAGTTGGTACAATCACTTTCTCATATAGAACTCTCTTTACATTCATGCCCAACCCTCTATTTTTTACTACTCCCTTAACTGCCCCCAACACTTTGCAACCTTCATTCACTCTCTGACTACTGTTAAGATTTAGTTAAATGTTGATGAACCGGACCGAATGATATTCCGATTGCTGTTGATGATGATGTTTGTGAGGACGATGATAACATCCAAGACCCCAATCAGGGAGGTAGTTGTGGCAAATTGCCACACAGTGTATTGCTAAACACAAA
>NC_090741.1:89729148-89736648 GCF_036898095.1 Palaemon carinicauda | reverse complement strand
TGCCTACATACAACATGAAACCGCTCGACCGGCCACGCAAGAAGGACCTCACTCTCAGGCACAAGTCCTCGAGGTCTCCGGTTCACCCCGCCCGGCGGGAGGAAGCTCGCTTCCGAGAAGACAGCCCGACCAAACCAGCCCAGCTGGGTCGGGCGTCGAGCAGGAAGGACCGGTTTCCGGGGTCGGGTCTTCCCACCGGGATCGTGTCCTCCGCTTCCAGAGCCTTGGGCCAGTCGAAAGGCCTCCCGGAGGCGGTGGCACCCGCCCTACGGCGAGACCCAACCGTGTACGGTGCGCCCTACGGTGGCGGGACGTCCTTCCTGGGACCTAGTAGAGAGCGGCCAGTTTACCACCCAAGCACTGCTCCCCTCCCTCAAGCCGAGGCCTCGGTCGACGGAGGCGAGGCTTCCCCGTCGGAGGACTCCGCCTACAGATGAGTGGTAGGCCTCGTCAGAAGGATCCATGGAATCCCGGAACCCTCGGCGCCGAAGGTGAATGCCTGGAGGTCGAGCCTCTTGAGGTATACGCACCGGGACGTCCTTCCGAAGTCCTCTCTGGCCCTGCCTCTCGCCCCAGACCTAGTACTGGGGCAGGAGTACATCGACAACTTGGTGGCCAGCAGTGCGGAGGCCCCCAAGTCCCAGAGTGCCTCCAAACTCCTCCAGGGTCTTAAACTACAGGGCAAAGTTTATATCCCGGAAGGGCGGCGCCCAGGCCCCTGTAGAGAGGACCCAGCCGTGGATATCCTAGGACAAGGCGGCTCGGACGAAAGGGCCTGTTCAGCCCCGGTGTCCTTCTCGGCCTCTGAAGCCGGCATGATGGAGGAGATGTCGAGAGACATGATTAACGTCTCCTCATGGCTGGACTGGTGGGCCTCTACGTTGGTCAATGTACAGGCCTCCACAGACCCCGACGACCCGGAACAACAAGGTCTCCTGTCAGACCTTCTCACCTCCGGGGGGAAAGCCCTAAAATTTATGGCGTAACAGGCACTCTCCTTGACGGCCAACTGGGTCCTTCAAAAGCGGGACACAGTGCTTTCCAAAGTGTCAAGAAAAATCCCGGACAGAGAGGCGCGAGTGATTCGCACCCTACCCCTAGGAGGGGAGTCCCTGTTTCCGTTGAAGGAATTAGAAGTGCTGATGGAGAAGGTGTCCAAGAGGAGAGAAACCAACGTCCCCAAGCAAACATCCTCCAGGAGGCCTCCTTATAGGAGGTCAGTCTCGGATAGTGCCGTGACCCCTCAGGCTATCCCTAGCTCATCGAGGAGGGACGCCCCCACCTCCTCCTGGACATCAACTCCACAGCCCTCCCACAGAGGAGCTACAGCTTCTGCCAGCTCCTTCAGGTCGGGTTACTCCGCCTCGAAAAGGGGCAGATCAGGCCGCCCCTCTAGGAGAAGGTAGAGGGAGAGGCCCCCTACTCCCGCCCAAGCCTCGGGTTGGGGGATGCCTCAGACCCTATTGGCAAGCATGGAAAACGCATGGGGCGGATGCTTGGACGGTGTCTGTCCTGAAAGAAGGCTAAAGGATCCCCTTCATAGCGGATTCACCCCCTCTTATTCCAGCCACCCAAACAGAATGGTTAGCTCCCAGGGACCCGTTGAAAAGGGCTACCCTGCAAAAAGAAGTTTCCTCCATGTTGGAGAAGGGAGCCATGGAAGAAGTCCTTCTCCCAGGGCCAGGCTTCTACAGCCGCCTGTTCCTGGTGGAGAAAGCAACGGGGGGGGGGGGGGGGGTGGAGACCGGTGATAGACCTGTCGGCCGTCAACAAGTTCGTCAAGAAGACGGACTTAAAGATGGACACCCCAAAATCCGTCCTGATGTCCTTGAGGGAGAAAGATTTTATGATGACGGTCGACCTCAAGGACGCGTACTTCCAAATTCCGGTCCACCCGTCGAGTCGGAAGTTCCTCCGGGTGAAATGGGGCTCCCAGATCCTGCAGTTCCGGACCCTCGGCTTCGGACTGTCGACGGCCCCTCAAGTGTTCACGAGGGTCTTCGCGACAGTCTGAGTATGGGCTCACGAACGAGGTATCCGCCTTATCAGGTACCTGGACGACTGGTTTCTCCTTTCCAGTTCAAAGGCCCTCTTGGAAGAGCAAGGAAAGGACCTCCTCCGTTTCTGCAGGAGTCTGGGAATCATTATCAACCTGGAGAAATCGAACCTAACTCCATCCAACAAAATGGGGTACTTGGGGATGACGTTGGACACCGTGCAGGGGAAGGCCTTCCCCTCGGAAGACAGGATACAGAACCTCGTCAAGATCATTCAGCCGTTCCTGTCGGGGCTTCCCAGGAAAGTGAAAGACTGGCAGAGGTTGATAGGCCATCTGGTCTCATTAGAGAAGCTAGTCCCCCAAGGGAAGATACGGCTCAGACCCGTACAATGGAACCTCAAGGCTCTATGGTCCCAGACAGGCTCTCAGAAGACATCGATCCTAGTCCTTCCGGACACGAAAGCAGCCTTAAATTGGTGGCGATGCCAGTCGAACTCCCTCAAGGGGATGCCCCTCGGGTCCTGTCCCCCAGAGTTTCTCCTGTTCACGGACACCTCCAGCCTAGGGTGGGGAGCCCACCTGCGGGAGGAAACAGCAAGCGGGACCTGGTCGGAGACCGAAAAGCAACTCTACATCAACGTCCTGGAGCTAAAAGCAGTACAAAAGGCATGTCTGCACTTTGCAAGTCGGTTGAAGGGAAACACCGTAGCCCTAATGTGCGACAACGCCACGGTGGTAGCCTACATCAAGAAACAAGGGGGCATGAAGTCGAAGGAACTGTGCGACCTCACCATAAACATCCTGCACTGGGCGGACGAGCACCAGGTAACACTGCTAGCAAGGTTCATCCCCGGGAAAAGGAACGTGCTAGCCGACGGCCTCAGCAGGATAGGTCAGATAGTAGGGATGGAATGGTCCCTACAACCAGAAGTGGCCAGACTCATCCTTCAACGCTGGGGCTCCCCAGTGATAGACCTCTTCCCAACAAAGCTCAACGCCAAGTTACCGGTTTATTGCTCCCCGGTACCAGACGAAGGAGCAGCCCTAGAAGACGCCTTCCAGCACAGGTGGGACAACCTGGACGTTTATGCCTTTCCCCCCTTCACGCTGCTAAGGCAAGTGCTCAACAGAGTAAGAACCTCCCAAAACCTAAAGATGACTTTGGTAGCGCCCTGGTGGCCGGAGAGAGAGTGGTTCGTGGATCTGAAGGACCTGGCAAGCCATCCGTCATGGCCTCTGCCCCCCAGGTCAGATCTACTAAGTCAACCACACTTCCTCAAGTTCCACGACAACCCTCTCTCTCTTCGCCTTCTCGCCTGGAGACTATCGAGCGACTCCTGAAGAAGGAGGGGTACGCCTCCACAGCTAAGAGGATGTCCCTATACCTAAGAAAATCCTCTACCGTAGTCTACCAGGCGAAGTGGGCCGCCTTTACGAAATGGTGTGCGACAAAACGAATAAGACCTCTTAAAGCCTCGGTCCCTGACATAGCTGATTTTCTCGTGTACCTTAGGGATAAAATAGGAATGTCAATCCCGGCTATTAAAGGAGTACGAGCAGCCTTAGGCCAAGTCTTTCTCCTGAAAGGCTTCGACCTGGGGAACTCAAGACACATAGGGATGCTGATTAGAAGTTTCGAACAATCCTGTCCTCCCCAAGCCAGGAGAGTGCCCAGATGGGACCTGGCCAAGGTCCTGAAAATGTTGTGTCGTCCGCCCTTTGAACCACTCAGAGATATCGGGGACAAAGATCTCACCCTCAAGACAGTCTTCTTGCTAGCCTTAGCTTCGGCTAAGAGAGTAGGTGAGATCCACGGTCTCTCCTACGACGTGGCACACTCCAAAGGGTGGAAGGAGGTATCTTTCAAGTTCGTACCCTCCTTTTTAGCAAAGACTCAGAACCCAGCAGTCTGGGACCCGAGGTTTGAAGGTTTCTCTATTCCGGCCATCCCCAAGACAGGCAATACGGAAGACCTGAAGTTATGCCCAGTCAGGACAATCAGGAAATACCTGGAAACGACGGCCCATCTCCGTCCAGGTGCCAAGAACCTCTTCGTCTCTTCAGGCATTAATAAGAAGCAAGTGTCCAAGAACACTATTTCCTTCTGGCTGAGACAAGTCATCACTAGGTCTTATGAAGAAGACAAGGTGGCAGTACCAGGCACTCCCCGTCCCCATGACATCAGAGGCCTGAGCACTTCCTTGGCCTTTGAGAGAAATATGGCAGTGGGGCAGATCCTGCAGGCCGGCACCTGGTCACACCAGTCGACCTTCACGGCCCACTACCTCAAAGACTACTCAAGAAAGTCTTTGGATGGATTCTCCATTAGGACAGTCATCGCCGCCCTCCAAGCTGTGTAGTGGCAGGCTGGAAGACGTCCCCAACAGTGAATAGACTCATCACTACTTCTTCAGGAGAAGACTCAGTAGAGAAGATGTCAAGAGGTAAGCCTTAAATTATAAGCGTAAGGTTTCCGCTGCTACCCCTATCCGCTCTCTGTACCCCCGCATTACGTAGCCCTCCAGGCACCATGTGCCTAACCAAGTGGCAGAATGGCTCTCCCGCCTCCTAAAGTATAAGTCTCCTAAGGAAGTAATTCGAGGTAAGTATTCGTGTTGGAACAAATCAAAAATTTTAAGTAATTTTTATTTTTCCTAACATACTTACCAAGAATTACTTCCGGGTAATGGCCCTCCCTTCCGTCCCCGAGTGCCATTCTTCCATTGCCGGGTCGGGCTAAACGGAGAACTTAATCAGATCCTTACCCGGGAAAAGCAGTGACCTGCCCTAATCCGGGCCGCAGGACTTATCCTGGCGGCGGGAGTAGAAACTATCGGGAGCGAGATAGGGGGGGTAGCGCGTGAAATCTTGGTCGAGATTGAGAGGGGTCAAGGACCCTCCTAAGGAAGTAATTCTCGTTAAGTATGTTAGGAAAAATAAAAATTACTTAAAATTTTTGTTATATATATATATATATATATATATATATATATATATATATATATATATATATATATATATATATATATATATATATATATTTATATCTATACATATATATATATATATATATATATATATATATATATATATATATATATATATATATATATATATATATATATATATATATATATATATATATATATATATATATATATATATATATATATATATATATATATATATATATATATATATATAATTAATAAAATATAGAAATGTGAGTGTGCATGATATTTGTGCTTTATTAAATCCCATTCTACATCCAAACTCCCTGTTCATAACAGAGTGAATTATAGCGGAATGTTTTGGAATATTAGCTGGACAGGGGAGCAATGGGATTGGGAAATTACCCAGTCATGTTTACAATATGAGTGCAGAAATTATCACTTGGGTTTTGCGTGTCCTTTTGTGTTGGTGTTGATATTAAGAATCGAATTTAATTACACATTTAAACAAAACTAGAATTTTCCATTTTATTGATTTGAATAATTTTAAAATCCCTTTTTGAGTGAACTTCTTTTTAATCTAAAATCAGGAAATCCTCACAATACAAAACGTCATTTTCGAAAGGATTCTGAGTAATTTGATTTACATAAAACTTCAATAGGAATTGCCGATATCCTTAATAACTTATTTGCAGTTTTATAAACGATGGTTGCTTTCTGCGATAATTTTTTTACTTCTTGCATTGCTTAGAAGGATTTTTGCTTAAAAGATTAAAATTTTTCTTTCAAAACCAAAAACAGAACGTTAATATATATATATATATATATATATATATATATATATATATATATATATATATATATATATATATATATACATATATATATATATATATATATATATATATATATATATATATATATATATATATATATATATATATATATATATATATATATATATATATATATATATATATATATATATATATATATATATATATATATATATATATCTATATCTATATATATATATATATATATATATATATATATATATATATATATATATATATATATATATATATATATATATATATATATATATATATATATATATATATATATATATATATATATATATATGTATGTATGTATAAAAGAAGGCGTAGCGAGCGAGAATTAGAGCGCTTTAGTGTTATTTCAACACAATTTCGAGGTACCTCGAAAATGTGTTGAAATAACACGAAAGCGCTCGGTACGCCTTCTTTTATTTTTCCTGTGGCCTTGGCTGAATATATTGTCACATGCTATTTAGCGACTTATAAGCATATATATGTATATATATATATATATATATATATATATATATATATATATATATATATATATATATATATATATATATATATATAAATATATATATATATATTATATATATATATATATATATATATATATATATATATATATATATATATATATATATATTTATATCTATATATTATATATATATATATATATATATATATATATATATATATATATATATATATATATATATATATATATATATATATATATATATATATATATATATATATATATATATATATATATATATATATATATATATATATATATATATATACTTTGTATATATATACTGTATATATATATATTATATATATATATATATATATATATATATATATATATATATATATATATAATATATATATATATATATATATATATATATATATATATATATATATATATATATATATATATATATATATATTTATATCTATATATATATATATATATATATATATATATATATATATATATATATATATATATATATATATATATATATATATATATATATGGCTGTGTTTTCCTAGGAAAAAATCAGTAAAAGAAAAATAATTTTTTATCCTGACAGATAATAGGCCACAGCATTCCTAATATAAGGGGAAATATGTATCAATCAAAACTATTCGCGAACATATACACATTTTTAAAATACATAAAAACTATTCAGAAAATACATGAAATTTGCACGCTAAATATCTTTGCTTATTCAACAATAGACTTCAGAAACTCGAAAACATTCTTGTTTTTTATCAATACTTTTAAACAAACAAAATATTTTGGTTCCGTTATTTTTCTTAAGGCTTCTTCCATTCAGGAGTCACCACAGCGGATCATCTGTCTTCATCTACTTCTATCCTCTAAATCGTTCTCTCTTCTTATACACACTAAACAATTTCTGTTTCTATAGAATTGATCCTGCTCTCTACGTCTATCGATTGAACCTTCCGTTCTACTTCTATCCACTGAATTTTCCTTTTTCTTCCTATCAAATGAATCCTGCTCTTTATTTCTATCTACTGAATCCTCCCCTCTAATTCTCGCCACTGACTCTCATTACTGTTTCTATCGAATGGATCCTGACATCTACTTCTATCCATTGAATTTTCCTCTATATCTATGCACCGAATACTCCTCTCTACTTCTATCCACTAAATCCTCCCTTCTACC
>NC_090741.1:89706648-89714148 GCF_036898095.1 Palaemon carinicauda | reverse complement strand
GTTCTTATTTTGTTCTTTAATCTTTGATTTAATTTATTTGTTACGTTGCATGATCAATATTTCGATTATATATCACCAGTAATGATATTATGATGATAATAAATTTCCAATGAAATCGGAATAGAAATCAGCTTAATTACGAAGTGAAGACATTATCTGTTAAGTTTTGTTGTTTTACAATTAAGAAAGCCAATCAGGATAATCAATTACCGAAATGCTGAACTTTAAGCTCTTTACGTTTATGACTTACATGGTTTTCACATTGTAAAACTATCAGACTCGAGGTAGTAACAGCGTTACACAAGAAGTCAAGATACTGAATAATATGGATGACTAACAAAAATATTATTTCAGTACAAGTTTAAAAAGAATATCCATTTTATACATATTTATCATTAGTGTGAATAGAAAGGTATCAAGCAGGTTTCAAAAATCATAATTATAACAACCTCTTAATCTACATCTCGATATACACTCGCCCGTGCTAAACCGTGGGAAATGTCCAAATTATCGTTTTCAATTGAAGTGTACCAACCGTGTTTCACACAATTGTACATAATTCCTTTTGTATATATTATGCTTGTATCTTCGCTCCTCCCTCGCACTAAAACGAACATGAAAATTCCTTTCTGGTTTTTCCTCTGTGATATCGTCTGTCTTGTGAACTTGTTATGTCCTGTTGCCTTGAGGTTTTGTATATAAGGAGAGTGTTCCACAATAATATAACTCAGTCGTTTCCAATCTGCCTTTGAGATCACACCCTTACTCGGCGCCGTCACATTAGTGACCCCGGAAGTCGACTCGCTCTCACTGCCTTCCACCCCCACCTCCCTTGCCCCTCCATCGTTGGTACTATGACGGAGGCTGACTCTACTTCAGCAGTTGGCACTGCGGCCGCCCCATTGAAACTTTCACCGTTCGCCAGCGGAGAAGCGTTCGCTTGGTTTCAACACGCTGAAGTCCACTTTCGTATCAGGGGCGTGACTCGCTCAACCACCAAAGCGGATTATGTTCTCGCAGCGATACCCGAGGACACCTTCCCAGAAATATCCGACTGGCTTTGTGAACAAGGAGACACCCCAATAGCGTATGACGCCCTCAAATCATACCTTCTGCAGCAGTACTTGCCGTCGCCAGCCATTCGTATAGCAAAGCTTTTTCATCTCTCGCAACAACCGTTGGGGGCCAAAGGGCTTCGCTTGCCCTCAGGGAAATGACCAGTATCGCTCGCCTTCAACCTGACGCAGACGGCTCTCCTCGTGAGGTGAACCTACTCCGTGCCCTTTGGATACACCGTTTACCTGAACCTGTGCGCGCTGCCATACCCGATGTCGATAGTTCACCCATAAAGGACTTGATGACCAAAGCCGACGCCCTTATGGACAGCCACTTCAAGACCTCCATCAACGCCTCCACCCCTGACGACGAGGATGCCTATTCAACGTCAACCGAAGCTGACATGAATGCCGTAGGATATACACGCCTACCCCGTGACGTGCCGAAGCGGCGACAGAGCCGCCCACCACCCATCAATCGCTCGCGCCCCAACGAACGACTTCTACAGCCACTTACTACCTCCCATCCGCAGCAGTTTTGCTATTACCACTTCAGATTCGGGACAACCGCGAAGAAATGTGCCAAAGATTGTCAGTGGCCAAAAAAACGTGTAAGTAGGCCATCGCTTGTGGCGGTGGCCTCCCATGTTTCTAATCTTTTCTTTTTACAGGATGCAGGAACGGACGTGCAATTTTTGGTAGACACGGGTGCTTGTCGTTCTCTTTTGCCAAGGAAACTCTTCAAGGCACAACGCAGTCTGTCTACATCTGCCGACGTCCGCTTGGTAGCTGCCCACGGATCTGCGATACCCACCTACGGTTACGAGAGCCTCACATTATCGTTCGGAAACGGTATATTCAATTGGAAGTTTCTCGTTGCTGACGTCACAATACCAATCCTCGGTGCGGATTTCCTCTCTCATTTCCACCTTCTGGTCGATGTCGCCCACCGATGATTGGTCAACGCAGACTCGTACTTGTCGACACCTCTTCAACCCGCCCCCTCTAACCTCGCTCTCCACATCAGCGCACCCACGGATGCCTACGCCCACCTCATCACGTCGTACCCGGAAGTTTTCCGTCCAGAACTTCGTCAAACGCCCACGGTTCATGCCAAGCACGTTATTTATCACCATATCAAGACGACGGGACACCCAGTCTTCGCAAAATTCAGACGTCTGGCACCGGAACGATTGGCAGCTGCCAAACAGACATTCGCCGAAATGGAGAAAATGGGCCTTTGCCAAAAGGCCTCCAGCCCATGGTCGTCACCCTTACACATCGTTCTGAAGAAAGACTGCTTTCCGTCCGTGCGGGGATTACAGGCGCCTGACCATGCAAACAGAACCGGATCACTTCCCCCTCCCAAACATTGCCGATGTAACCTCCTACCTGCACAAAGTGAAGGTTTTCTCTACGCTCGACCTCCTGAAGGGGTATTATCAGGTGCCTATGAACCCAAAAGACTTCCCCAAGACCGCCATCACCACTCCGTTTGGTACACACACCTTCAATTACTCTTGTTTTGGCCTTCGTAATGCTGGGACAACGTTTCAACGTCTCTTGGATGTCATCTTAGGGGACCTCCCTTTCTGTGTATGTTATGTGGACGACATACTTGTGTTCTCCTCCTGAAAAGAGGAACACCTCTGTCACCTGCGCATCGTGCTCGACCGCCTGCAACAAAACGGCCTTGTAGTCCGGTACGACAAGTGTACCTTTGGCGCCAACGAAGTGTCGTTCTTAGTGCACCGTATCACTCCTGAAGGAGTCAATCCCCTCCCTGAGAAGGTAGCAGCCGTTCATAATTTCCCCACGCCCTCGACCGTCAAAGCTCTGCAGGAATTCTTGGGCATGATCAACCATTATCACCGTTTTCTGCCAGCCATTGCCGCCACTCTTGCTCCCCTCTATGCCTCCCTCAAGGGCAAGCCAAAGGACATGAAGTGGGGTCCCCTTCAAGAATCAGCCTTCTGCAATGCAAAGAAGTCCCTATAAACTGCTGTGGCTCTCACTTTTCCTTTCCCACACGCCCCTCTCCTTCTCTCCACCGATGCCAGCGACGTCGCTATTGGTGCAGTACTTGAGCAGGTGGTCAAAGGCTCGCCCCGCCCATTGGCCTTCTTCAGCAGAAAACTGTCCAAGGCAGAATCGGGTTATTCTACCTTCGATCGAGAATTGCTGGCGGAGCACTTGGCTGTCCGTCACTTTCACCATTTTTTAGAAGGTACGCCCTTTGTCATTCGCACAGACCACATGCCTCTGGTGCACGCCTTCACTCGACAGTCTGACGTCTGGTCCGCCCGTCAACGCCGACATCTCTCCGCCGTGGCTGAATACAATTGTACCCTCCAATACGTCCCTGGGAAAATGAATCCCGTTCCCGATGCCCTGTCAAGAAACATGTTGGCTGCCGTTCAACTGGAATTGGATTACAACGCCCTGGCTGAAGCCCAACGACAGGATCCAGAGTATCAAGCTTGTAGGACATCCTGCACGTCCCTCAGTTGGAAGGATTTTCCCCTCGAAGACTCCAACACCACGCTCCTCTGTGACGTCAGTACTGGTAGACCGCGACCTTGGATTCCTGCTCCCATGCACCGACAGGTGTTTGATTTCATCCACGGCCTTTCACATCCCTCGTGCCGTTCAACTGAACAGCTGCTGAAGGCAAAGTTCATTTGGCACGGCATTTCTAAGGATGCTAAGGATTAGGTCCATGCCTGTACTTCTTGCCAAACTTCCAAAGTACATTGACACACGGATTCAGGAGTGGGCGCCTTTCCTCAACCTCAGCATCGTTACGCACACATTCACGTCGACATTGTAGGCTCCTTACCCACATCACAAGGACATTGTTACCTGTTTACCGTCATTGACCCCTCCACTCGTTGGCCTGAAGCCATTCCCATGGAAACTGCAACGTCCGCCTCATATACATCTGCCTTACTCTCTGGATTGATTTCAAGATTCGGTATCCCTGAGCATATTACTTCTGACAGGTGAGCCACTTTCACCTCTCAATTATGGAAGTCATTAGCGAATCTCCTTGGCATCACCCTACATCAGACAACGGCCTACAACCCCGCTGCCAATGGAATGGTTGAACATTTTCATCGCACCCTCAAAGCAGCTTTGATGTCCCGCTGCAAGGATTGCAACTGGTTTACTCAGCTTCCCTGGGTCCTCCTGGGACTAAGGACCACACCTAAAGACGCCCTCAACGTCTCGGCAGCCGAAATGGTGTATGGCGACCCGTTGGTCGTCCCTGCCGAGTTATTTCCTTCTACAACCTCTTCCGACGATCTCCAGCGCATACGTCACTTCGTGGGAAAATTTACTCCGTGCCGCCAGACTTACAAGCCCCCAGCGAAGCATCACATACCAACGGACTTGCAATCTGCAACGCACGTCTTCCTGCGCAACGACACCAGCAAGCCACCACTAACGCCCCCTTACACGGGCCCTTTCCTTGTGATCCGACTCAGTCCGAAAGCATTCCTCCTAAACATTCGGGGCAAAGAAGACTGGGTCTCCATTGATCGTCTAAAACCTGCTTATCTTTTGCCAGATGACCCGCCTACAGTTCGCCTCTCTAGATCAGGGCACCCTATTTAAAATGTACAGTACGTCTTTTTTAGGGGGGAGGGGAGCCATGTACCAACCGTGTTTCACACAATTGTACATAATTCCTTTTGTATATATTATGCTTGTATCTTCGCACCTCCCTCGTACTAAAACGAACATGAAAATTCCTGTCTGGTTTTTCCTCTGTAATATTGTCTGTCTTGTGAACTTGTTATGTCCTGTTGCCTTGAGGTTTTGTATATAAGGAGAGAGTTCTACAATAATATAACTCAGTCGTTTCCAGTCTGCCTTTGAGTTCACACCCTTACTCGGCGCCGTCACAGAATAAATACTACGAGACGCTAATGTGTTGCTACAGGCAGATCAGGGGTCTATATTATTCAATTGGTTTTGATCATCTGATTACAACAACTCACTTTCGTTAACAGCAAGTGACGTCTTAGCTCAGGCTTAGTAGTTAGACCAGGTGAAAAAACAGCGATTATACAGAGTTCTTAACAGTTCGTTTCTTTAAAGTGATTCTAACAAATTGGGTGTAGGCTAAAACAGTTATATCAACACTAGAGCAATTCAAACAGAATAAATTTATCGAGATCAGAGATGGACAAGAGGTATCAGTAGCCAAATGAGAACTTAACTTTACATAAGCCTCCCTGGACACGTTGTGGGTATTAAATTGATTGCCTAGAAGTGTGTTTCCCAAATGCAAAACTGGCCTTGGGTACGTATTTTATGGCTGTGTCACGTGATACATCACAAAATCTCGTCCCTAAAATGCTCTCGTAAAAAAAAAAAATATCGGTTCACATAATATCAAAGGAGGTTACTCGAGTCATTCCTATTCACTTGAGAAAAATACGTTTAAAAAATTAACTCCTATTTACTAAGATAAAAATAATTTCTGAATTGAGACCTCTTCAATGATGTCTCTTCCTTAATAACTTCCACGTATGCATGATTCTATTCGTTCTAAAACCGTCTAGATTTATTACACTACATTAGACTTTTCCCACGCTATACTAAAAGTACATTGCATTACATCTGTATGCGTTGATGTAGATTCACGAGACTTACATTTCATTTACGTAATAGATATTTATATGAGTGAATTACATAACAATAATTCAATGATGATAATAATAAATATAAATACTACTACTACTACTCATATCACCGAAATTATTTTTAAAACTACCTACCATTAGCTAAAGTCATACAAGGAGTTTTATAATTTGCAAATCGAGGGGTTTTTCCATACCTTTCCACCCACTAGTGACGCAAGTTATATATATAAATATATATATATATATATATATATATATATATATATATATATATATATATATATATATATATATATATATATATATATATATATATATATATATATATATATATATATATATATATATATACATACATGTATATATATATATATATATATATATATATATATATATATATATATATATATATATATATATATATTTATATATATATATATGTATATGTATATATATATATATATATATATATATATATATATATATATATATATATATATATATATATATATATATATATATATATATATATATGTTTTATTGTGAAAAAATAACAATAATCAAAGGAGTTAGAGATGCCATAGGTCACATATGTTGTTAAAACCTAATCTGGAATTGGGTGGTGTACAAGGAACGGTACTTGCTAAGGTTGCAATTTATATATTTGAAGTATTTAGGTTCTAAATTCCCTTAGAGCTTCTCTGTCAAGATTCTTAATACCATCTTCTCTCACTATAGAGATTCGTGGTTTGATCCAAAATTGTGCAAACAATCTTTTCTTGTTCAACTTCTTATTATGTTAATTCCAATGATAATGCATTTTCGTTATCGTTCTTATTTTTATGCTCCTAGAGAAAAAAATGTGATTTGGTAGAGGAGAACAACAGAGGAGAGGTGAGCGTATGGAAATTAGTTTCCATTCAACATATGTGACATTCGGGATGGCATGCATATCTCTCTCTCTCTCTCTCTCTCTCTCTCTCTCTCTCTCTCTCTCTCTCTCTCTCTCTCTCTCTCTCTCTCTCTCACATGAGACAGACTACCACTAGTGAATAATTTTGTCAGTATCCTCCATAACGTTGGTTACTTAAACAACATAAAATGTACAAGTGTTAACATGCATATCAAAAAACCCCTTTCCCTCCCCTTTCCCCAAACAGTTCCTTTATGAGTTGTTCCTTCTTATGTAGTCCGACGTTTTGATAGGTAAATTGAACTGCCAGCTATCCATCACTATCCAAGCCACCCATCTACTAAATTCTCCTGTCATCGCTAGAACCATACACCTGATATCGACAATATCCAACCGCCGAACCTCAAATCCAATATATTCTATTTGAACGAAGCCATAACAAACTGGAGAGATATTACCTGCTTGATGGTTCAAAATTCTTGAATTACTTTTTGTAAAAAAAAAGAATGCGAATGTAGTGCAGTTATATTCTAATTTCAAATGGCCGCAGTTATCATTCACTTAATTATTTTTTTTTCTCATGCGAAAACTTCATCGATTTTAGTAGTAATATCCTTTTTCAGACCGAATTTCATTATATAGATTTGTTAAATATGCAACGATAAGCCATTTCTAAACGGAGAGAGAGAGAGAGAGAGAGAGAGAGAGAGAGAGAGAGAGAGAGAGAGAGAGAGAGAGAGAGAGAGAGAGATTACTTCATTATGCGTCAAACTTTCTTTTTATATTAACATGTATGTGTGCATCTGTGATATACATATATTAGGTAAAAATCATAGGTATATACGTCTATTCCCAGACATTGAAAAGAAAAAGTACGAGA
>NC_090741.1:89651648-89701648 GCF_036898095.1 Palaemon carinicauda | reverse complement strand
GTGTGTGTGTTTACGTCAGGAACCGAATCAAAAAAAGTAATAGTAAGGCAATGAAAAACAAGTAGAATGAAGGAAAAACCTTGAATCGAATATAAAAGCGAAACCATCTTTGGTGAAGCATTTGAAGAAAAATATTTTACAAAAAAATATATAAAAAAGTGAGAAAAACCAGAGCCATGGCAAAATACGATTTAACGAAGAGAAGAATAAGAGGACAAGGGTAACATAAAAATAAAATCCAGAATGAGGTACATCATGGTCAAAGACAATACACGAAAGATGGGAAGCTCAATCCACAGCCCCATCGGCCGCATACAATTTAGTACCGGGCATGAAATGAAGATGGCGGTTGCATTGCTCCTGCCTACTTCAATCATGAGTGGGCGTAGCCATCATCACCTGTGTGTGGTTTGCAACAGGACGAAAAATCATTTTCCCCATCTGATTTTTCATGCTTTTCCTCAAAATAAAGAAAGGTAATAAAATCATTACATCTGTTACAGAGTACATGATAACTTTTAGAGAAAATGAAGAAATAAAATAGACCAAAGTAAAATTGAATGTCGGTGCAGTGTTATTCCGGAATGAATATTGGAAAATATTTACAATACGGTGGACGCCTCAAAGCGGAAAGGAAATATATTTATATGTGATTTTCGACTAGAAAAAAATATATGGTATTTTTTTATTTATGAACATTAATTGCTTTCAACATAAAATATAGGTTTTTCTGTTGCATTATGATGTGATTTGAATGATTTTGAGGTTTATTTCCATCGCAAATGAATACTTATCCTTCCACCACCCCTCCCCCTATAGATAACAATCTGGGGAACCTCCTTAGGAAGCGGGCTTTTGGGTGGGGGAGACAAAGTAGGTGAAAACAGGGGAAAATGGTGGAAAATTAAAAACTAAATATAACACTTAAACATAAAAATGGACCGGTATACAGGTATACACTGAACTTGAAATACATAAAAACACTGGAAATGGAAAAACCCGATCCAAGAATTTTACACGAGAAAATGGCATACAAGTGCACTATATGACCAGTTATTACATGTCACATTTTAGTTGTGCACTAACCTAACCCAACCCAACCTAACCTAACCCAACCTAACCTAACCTAACGTTTTTCTTGATTTGTATATGAACTAAGTTACCTTATTAATGTCCATAACTAAAATAATACCAAAAATATTCTAGCCATATGTAACCCCAACAACCAACCTAACCTTCCTGGTAGTGTACATCAGTAGCTTAATCATGTCAACAATAAACCTAACCATATCAGCAGTACCATAACCATGCCAACAGTTACCTAGCCATGTCAACAGTAATTTGCAATGGAAATGAAGCTATCTTGCAAAACATATCAAAATCAACTAGAAAAACAATATTTTCTTGTCATTTAGAGGCGTCCATTGTATTTCAAATGAATACCTTTAAGTTATATTTGCACATCTTGAAAATTTCTACAAAGATGAAATAAACATAACAATTCCTATCACTGTCATACAATTCGTGAATATTGGGTCTCCATGCCTTTTCCAGATAGGCTACTCACAGTAACTTTGATATACTGTATATAGTATATAGTGTAGTTATGTTATATTCTCAGCAGCTTACCTTTTGGTTGTAGTTATAAATGTTTACCTTAATTTTTCAATAATAAGCAACTATTTAGCAAACCAAAGTTGTTTCATCAGGAAGGATGGATCTTGTGGGAGCATTTATATGGGAGAGCATAAGTACTGTAGGTTAGTTAAGTTAGTGTGTTTTACTTTAATTTCAAGTTCACTAACCTTTTAATCTATGATTAAATTTTTCTATGTGTATGGATAAAAGCATTCAAAATAAAAAAAAAATTACATTCAAACCAGCATATCTGCTCCCACAAGATCCATTCTTACCGTTTCATCTATGTTTCTGCTTTATATGCTCATAATTGTTCAATTTTGAAAATGAAATCTTGTAATTGGTACCAACACCCCACATAGTATTCCAAAGTAAATTTACTATTTGGCAGCAAATGTACGCAGTAATACAGTAGTAAGAAATTGGCAAAACAAGTTGTGAAAACCTATGGTATTTGCTTGTACTGTACATGATGCAAAAAGAGACATGGTTCAAGTCAATTAGAATAATTGTTTAAAATTTTTTAGGAATGTGCATGCTTCTTGCAGAAATGGCATTTTACTAGAAAATACCAGGCAGGAGTGGTGGTTAAATTACCTTCATAAAAGGTTGCTAATTGAATATGCTTTTTTGAGAACTCCCACAATTGGGCTATGAGATTTTAATAAATTGTTATAAATAGGTTCTGACTTGATCAAGAGCTTAATGAATAATCATAAAATATGATAAACTGTATTCATTCATCTAAGTTTTTAGATTTGTCGTACACATATATATTGTTTTATGTACAGTATATAATATTTTAGGAATAAGTACCTAAATATCAGATATATAATTATTAAGAAATACTGTATATTGTAACTTCCCTTAGACATGGATTTCAATTTCCCTCAAATGACAAAATGATAAATTGCCACCCTGCTTCATAATATCTATGTCTATGTATTTGCAGATGCTTACAGTTGATTAGAGTTGTCAATATTAAATGTCTTCATGATAAAAGTACAAAATATGTAAACAACTGTTGTATAGTATGCAGTCTTCACTTTCCTTGCAAGAAATATGTGACTCCAGATTCCTCAAGACTCAATAAAAATACATGTCCAGATCAAAATCTTGCAGGTGTGGATGAATATGTTATTGCTATAATATAAAGATGTTGTTATATACTATAATTTGTTTTACAATACATTTTTATAGTACACTATTATGCACTGAAAATTTTAGTTATACTAGTAACTCTTTCCCACTTTCACAGGTAATCCAAATGATACATCTGCATCACCAACAATAACATACAACTCTGAGTACAGTACTGCAACATTTGAAAGCATTTTTTGGAAAATCTGGCACAGGTACAGTTCAGTTTGTAGTTTTGAGATCTAATTGTTTTGATTGAATGATTTCTCTGTGGTTTGTTTTCTATTTGATTTGTGATGTCAATTTTTATTTGCTTTTTATGAAAATTAAGTTAAACCTAGATTTTTGCTTATACAGTATTCTATAGAATACAGCATTGCATTTGTTATAAAAGGATACATTACTTTTACTACTTTGTTGTTGTACTTTTCTTAGTTTTATTAACAAATATTGCTTAACCTTTGCCTAATCAGCATGCAAGTTAAGTCTGCTTTTATCATTTTGATTTCATATTATTGTTTGGATTATCCCATGCTTTGTTTGCTATTTATATTCTGGTATATGTATGTTTTGTTTGCATGACTTGTATGACTATTGCATGCAAATGAAGCATGTGCCATTTCTTTTACTTTGTTTGTGTTCTTTTCAAGAACATTTGTGTACAGTTGCTTAGATATGTACAGTATACAATCATAAAATCAAGCCCAGAAAAGGAAAATAATTACTATACGATATTGGTGAAATAATAAAATGATATGAGTATATAAGTTTGTTTCATTCTAACTGCCCTCTCAATTTTAGATAAAGACACTTAGCAAGTAATGTCACATTAACTGAAGGATTTTATTTGATTCAGAAATGCCTAATATATAAGTCATAAGCTATGATAGAGCCCAATAATCATGTTAACAAGCAATATTAATAGATTTAGTATTCAATGATTCATAAAGAAAAGTTTATTGCAGTATAAGAATAAATATTAACATTTAAAAAAGCCGCGCTACGCCACTGCCGAGTTTTAGTTGTGGGCATGATCAATAGGTGGCGCGCATTCTGACGGGTTTTAATGGTATTAATAGTCAGGTTCCCATCATTCGTGTATTGTCTTTGTCATGGTCGTATAAGAGTCGCTTTTGGAAGAAGAAAAAAAAAAAAGAATCAAGACTTGAGGAAAAGACTAAAATTTTTGAGGTCTTGAAGTGGCTCATTTCCGTGAAATTTGCTGTTCTCAGTCACCAGAACCACCACTCCTGGTAGGGCTCTCAAAGATGGTGAAATGTGAGAAATTCATGAGTAATCTAATTTCTGAATTTTATGTTACTTTTCTAACGAGAATATTTTTTTTTAAGCAGTAGGGTTTAGTATTGTATAAATATTATTATAAATAGTTCTTCTCTCTCTCTCTCTCTCTCTCTCTCTCTCTCTCTCTCTCTCTCTCTCTCTCTCTCTCTCTCTCTCTCTCTCCATTTCTAAGGAAAATCATGGTACTCATTATCTGTAATTTTATGGGACTTTGATTTTCCTTTCTCTTTTATATGCTAAAACGTAGTAAAAATCAATATTTTTCAAGGAAGAAAGACATTTGTTTGATTTAATAGTTGTTTATTCATAAAAAGCTCGCTCGCTCTCTCTCTCTCTCTCTCTCTCTCTCTCTCTCTCTCTCTCTCTCTCTCTCTCTCTCTTTCTAGTTTCACTTTATGTAATTTTTCCTTGAAAAATAGTTCCCTCTCCCTTCTCTCTCTCTCCCCATCAGAAAACGTTTATTTTGAAAAACGACCCAATTCTTTCAGCTCGATTTCGTTAGTAATGAAAAATTCTTTTGAAATTGCCTAATATCTCTTTCAGGTTAACTTGGAGGTGAAGGGGAGGGAGAGAGAGAGGGGAAAAATACAAGGCAGGTGGGCTGTCAGTTCCAGAGCAGGAAAATAGAATAGGTTACTATGGGTGAGTTCTACCCACTATCCCGGGGAAAGTTTTAATGCTCTGGTGCTTGCTTAGAAAATGTCTTATATTTTTCAAAATTTTGGGCACAGTATTTATTGAATTTTTTATTTCGAGTATTTACTACTTCGTTGATTATATTAAAAATTCTGTTCATATATGTTTTGTAATTCCCTTTTACATTTATCTCAACAACCATATCAGGCACCTTTAGAAAAAACAGAAAATTATTTACTGGAGAAAAGGATCACTTATCATCACATTTGACAAGGTTTTGTTTCTCTTTTCTTATAAACAAGAGTACACATAATCATATAAGCCGAATTTTATGATAATTTCAACAAAAGTAGGACTCATAACTGACAATAAGTGATGATATTTTGGGATACCTTTGGAACTGGATAAAGGAAGTTTTTTTTTATGGAGACGAGGACAGACTTAGAGGGGGTTTGCTGTCTCTGAATGGTTTTGTTCCGAATAATTCTATATTCACATTGACCGTGATTAGCAATACCATTGACAAGACGTATAAACGTCAACAAAATGCCGGTATGGATATCAATCATACAGCCTTATGAATTGACGTGAATTAAGAGAAATTTAGGAAATATGAAAGAAAAACTATCAAGTAAATTTAACCATAACAAAGAAAAAATTGGAAATCTAAGTTATATACTAGCTTCTCCTCTAGTTAAAAAGCATCATTACGCATAAAGTTTGCCGCCAAAACACAATTGCAGTTAGACAAACACCTTTAGAAACTTTACAGAATTTTTAGTGATTTGTATGCCTATGCTAGTTTTCAAATAACCCGGAAAGTAAAGGCTCTGCATCGTCAAATATCAATGGGGCAAATATCTCAGGTACAATGATGAGTAGGGGTAAGATGTGTTGGATTCAAGACTAAAAAATCTGGAAAGTTTTCAAAGGTGTTTGTCTAACTGCATATGGTCTTCATTGACATGGAGAACGCATACAATCGAGTACCACGACAGGAGCTGTGGAGATATATGAGAGAAAAGGGAGTCCCTGAGAAATACGTAAGAATTATCCAAGATATGTATGAGAGGGCAGAAGCAAATGTTAAGAGCAGTATAAGCCTAACAATAAGTTTCTCAGTAAATGTAGGACTACACCAGGGGGTCTGTATTGAGCCCCTATCTATTTGATCTGGTCATGGGTGTAGTAACACAAGGTATTAGAGATCACTCTGCTTGGAGTATGCTTTTTGCAGATGATTCTATACTGTGTAGCTCTAGGCGAGAGGTAAAAGAGAAACTGGAGGAGTGGAAAAGAGAAATGGAGAATAGAAGATTGAAGATCAGCAGGGAAAAAATTGGGAAGTTAGTTTACAAGGAGAGAGATTGAAAAAGAGTTGAAAAATTTCAGTTAATTAGGGTCAACAGTTGAAGAGGATGGTGATCTGGGGGCAAAAATAAACCACAGAATACAAGCAGGACGGAAGAATTGGAAAAAAAGTGCGTGGAGTACTATGTGACAGAAAAATAGGGGTTAAGTTGAATGGTAGAGTACACAGGACCATTGTGAGACCGGCAATGATGTATGGAGCGGAGACGTGTGCAATAAAGAAGGAAGAAGAGAAGAAACTGGATGTGGCAGAGATGAGAATGTTGAGATGGATGTGTGGGGTGACCAGAAGAGATATGATACGGAATAAAGTAATTAGGGGTACCACAGGAGTTAGAAAACTATCAGATACGATCCAAGAAAGTAGACTGAGGTGGTGTGGTCATATCATTAGAAGAGATGAACAGTATATTGGGAGGAGGGTAATGGAAATGTAGGTAGAGGGAAGGAGAAGGAGAGGGAGACCAAAGCGAAGGTGGATGAACTGTATCAGGGATGACCTTCGATCAAAAGGATTAACCGGTGACGAAGTGTAGGACAGAGGTAGATGGAGAAAGCTGGTCGGAAACATCAACCCCACATAAAAGTGGGAAAAGATGCAGACACAGAAGAAGAAGAAGTATGCTTATTCTAGGTTTCAAATAACCGGAAAATGAAGTCTCGGCTATCGTCAAATATCAATGGCGCAAATATCTCGGGTACAATGATAAGTATTGATAAGATGTGTAGGATTCAAGACACAAAACTAAAAATGCACTAAGTAAAATGCAGACTTCCACTGAGGCAGCTTATTTCCCGACCTTTTGCTCGACTTTGACCTTTGGCATGAATTTTCATACACTGAAATATGAGCCATGTTTGAAGTCTTTATGACAACGATGTCCAAACTTATGACTGATTACGTGAATTGGACATTTTGCTTGATAGTGACCTTGACATTTGACCTTTGACCCTCACCTTCCATAATTGAATAACTTCCAGATTTTTACATAACAGTTAATCCATGCAATTTTCATTACTCTACGATTAAAATTATGGCCAGGAAGCTGTTCACAAACAAAAACATACACACAAAGAGGGGCTAAAACATAACCTCTTTCCAACTTCGTTGGCGGAGGTAATAAGTAAACTTCTGTAGTTGTATATATCCTGTATATTTTTCGATATCTTTAGTAATGAATGGCTTATTGTTCATAAAGTAGAAATAATTACCTCTTCAAGAAACTTAATACATGACTGAATTAATTAATCTTATAGCAATATCAGCATATATCTTACAACATCATATAACGGGGGAGGGATAGTCGGAAGATTCAAAACAAAGTTTCCATTGCCTAAAAAATTATTTAAACGTGGAAGCGGAAAAACACAAAAGGTTCTTTGTCAATGAGAAGGTCATATTTTCATCTGGCACCAAACATCTATATAATTTATCAATCTCTAATGGCAATCAAATTCTCAAGTAAAATGGTATGCCATTTGAACAAATCAAGGAACCATATCACCTTAATGACTCAATTATTTTTGTCAATTTTGCAATATTTGGGGAAAATCATTCTAAGTATTATAGTGGATAATTTTGCAATTAAAGTATTCCACCGGCTATAAAGCAAGAAAAGTTAATAAACAATGGAACATAGTGACGTGTTGGGTAGGTGAACTAGTCAGCACCTTATAATATTTGGGAGAAGAGTTTGAACTCCGCTCACATTTTGATAAATTTCAAGGAAAAAAATCAAGACCCAACTGACCCTGCAAAAAGGAATGCTAGGTCTGAGAGATCAGAAGCCACATCCTAGGAACCATGGGTCCTAGCGTGAATGGAGGCGTGGATTCGATTCAATATATTTTCCCTTCCTTTTTTTGCTAATGATTGACTGATTTCTTTTGAGTTTTCTGGCATCCTGACATCGAAAGTCATTGATACCGATATCGTTTGATATAAATAAGGAATAAAAGGAAATTCAATTTAAAACCATTAAAGCGAAGATGTCCTTATAAAAGTTAATTAGCATTGAGAATACCTGCTTCTTAAATAAATCTAAAAACACCGCTAGCATAGTACAACATATCTAGCCTAAGAATCTTGGCAAGGCTGAAACTGCCATTCTTGCCTAAAGCCTCAAGACACACATTTAAATCTTCCTACCAGTGCTCAGTGCTTCAGACTATCTTGTGCATAAGGGGAGCAAAAAGCAGAAGAGAGGCGAAAGGTAAACAAATCCTTCCTTATTCCTGTAAGTGGAAATAAGGACACCCTAATAACATGGAAAGGGGAGCTTGAAACTGCCGACGAGACCCATGATAAATGGATGGCCTGTTCTGTGAGGTTGATGCGACCAGGGGCACAAAAGAGCCAATTAGAGATTTCGCTGACGGTCGCTCGCCTTTCCTGACATGTTAGCAAAACGATGGATAACGAGGAAAAGAAGGAGGTAATATAGACAAAATTAAAAACCTAATTATAATAACGATAGGATAGAAAGGATTAATGCGAATTGGTTTTTCACCTTTCTTAAAGTTTCGGACTGGCTGTTACCAATTTGAGATATGATGTTCCCTATCAAACGATAGACACAATGAACGAGTTTCAAAGCTCGATTACAAAAATAAAATAGCGTAAAAATTCTAGGACGACTCACAAAAAAAAAAAATCAGAAAAGATAAAAATCTTATTGAATTAAGGGGTAACCCTACACGAAGAATACTAGTTTGTAGTCCTGGAAAGGGAAAAAGATCTGGACATATGCTGGAAAACCTGGAAGGGATGGAGAGAGTGGAAGAAAAACAGTAACACCCTGAAAGTTCTAGGGAAGATGAGGCAAGATATACTCTCTCTCTCTCTCTCTCTCTCTCTCTCTCTCTCTCTCTCTCTCTCTCTCTCTCTCTCTCTCCTCTCTCTCTCTCTCTCTCTCTCTCTCTCATAGACAGTATAACGTTTTCTGTGTTCATGTTAACCATTTGTTGGTTAAAATATCTATTCATGTATCATACGTGAAGATAATTATGTTTATAAAACATATATATCTACTAAACAAAGATGACCGCTCTCTCTCTCTCTCTCTCTCTCTCTCTCTCTCTCTCTCTCTCTCTCTCTCTCTCCTCTCTCTCTCTCTCTCTCTCTCTCTCTCTCTCTCATAATAACATTATAGAGAAGCTTCAGACTTCTGCAATCCAGGCTTTATTGTAGATTCACAAAACCTCGATTATATAATAAGGACAAGAGAACAAAAATAAATAGAAATCCATTTGCCTGGAAAGCGAGGGTTTAAGAAATATTTGTAAAAAAGGAGAAAAAAATGAAATGAGAAACTAGGTCAAACTAAAATCAAGAGCCAGATAATCCATTTATTCCGGGGAAAAAAATTGATTCTGCTTCATTACAAAAATATCCCGAACCAATGGAATGCCTACCAACTTGATTCCTGAAAGTTAATATTTTATTGACGTTGGTTGAGCTTTAGTTCAAGGTTGGTATCAGTAGGAAAATATAGAAATTAAATTAGGAACTTAATTTTTTGGCCGCTTTTATATTTCTACTCTCATTTCTTCTTTTAGCCTCTTTTGCGAACCAATGATCGGGACGAACACCTCTTATTATTCCATTGATTAGTCTGGATTCGAAAGCTTTATGCTTAAAAAGTAGTTTAAGATAAAAATAATGGCAGTTTTTCATCTCTCTCTCTCTCTCTCTCTCTCTCTCTCTCTCTCTCTCTCTCTCTCTCTCTCTCTCTCTGTGTTCTCGAGATAGAGGCACAAAACCATGTTGGTTACTATATGAATTTATTATTCCATTAACTAGCTTGGATTCGAAAGCCTTATGCTTAAAAAGTATTTTAAGTTAAAGATAATGGCATTTTTTTCATCTCTCTCTCTCTCTCTCTCTCTCTCTCTCTCTCTCTCTCTCTCTCTCTCTCTCTGTTCTCAAGATAGAAGCACACAACCATGTTGGTTACTATATGAATTTAGTTGTTTACTGTAATTGTTAGAGAGGAATTACAAGCTAAATTGAAACTCGACACCTATAACTCGATGCTTGAGTACAGAGAGAGAGAGAGAGAGAGAGAGAGAGAGAGAGAGAGAGAGAGAGAGAGAGAGAGAGAGAGAGAGGGAGAATCTAGGTTCAGTCAGAATAAATTCTATCAAACCGTAATCAGGAACAGGGGAGCCTTAACGAGATGACCTTCAATTGAGACCATTCACCAAACACTCATAAGAGTTCTCTCTCTCTCTCTCTCTCTCTCTCTCTCTCTCTCTCTCTCTCTCTCTCTCTCTCTCTCTCTCTCTCTCTCTCTCCTATGATATTGGTTACAAGTAACATTTCCATTACAATCTTCTTCCATGGATTGCCTTGACACAGACACGGACACAGAAAAAAAAACGCACACACCTTAGGCTACAAGAAAAAGAGAAAAGAAGGAGAAAAATATAGAAAAAGACATTTAAGCAGTATGAGGTATCCTTAAGGAAACGCAAACAATTTGGCATTTTTTTATCAGAAATTTTTGCTCAGCAAGTAAATGTTATTTATTTGTTTTTCACATTTGCTTTATAAGGTCATGAATTAGTGTAAAAGGTCAGTAAATGTTTTTTTTTTTCCATTTTTTATAAAATACATACTGTACTATGCAATACTAGCTATACTACTGTAAATAGTTTTGGATGTATTTTAGGTCGTTCATTTTATAGATAAATTGGAATTAGGAAGAAAATATTAATCATCATAATTTGTTGGTGTTTATATTAACAATACACAAATGACCTTCCTTGAATATATTTATGCAGTACTTCTTTATTGTTTCGATGATCAGGGACATTTCTGTCAGTTTATTCTTAAATTTAGGAATTTTTTCAATTAAAACTGGTAGTTCTTACTCTGTTCATTATAGATATGAATCTGAATTTGAAAATTATAATGTAAAAAGAAGTGTGGATTTGAATGAAAATTGGGGAAAACAAAATATATGTACGTCATGTACATCTTTCTGAGGGCAAAGGCCATATCTACCTACTTAAGCTTTCAGAAATTTGCAAATTGTACACTAGCCTCCTAAGTAGTTTCCTCGGTGACAGTAAATTATAAGTTATTTGCAATGTCAAGAGGAGGATTGTTTTGCACATACAATGCCGTTATTTAGCAATATAGGTTTGTGAACTTTTTAGCCATTATTTTGCAATAGCTAAAGTGTATTCAAGGAGCATAAAATGTCTATATACAGTTAAATATAGGGTCGGGATAGTGATGTACAGTAAACCGCAGTGAAAATCACATTCCATAGAATAAAGTGAAAGTGAACACCAACATCAACGAAAACTGAATGGATAACTGTTGTTCATGATAAGGCTTGACTAATAATAATAATAATAATAATAATAATAATAATAATAATAATAATAATAATAATAATAATAATAATAATAATAATAATATAACAAGATCCAATAGTTGTTGGGAAGGATAAATAAATAAAGCCGCAAAGTAAGAAATTCCGCCTCTTCCTTCAAAAATCTATCTTTGGAGACATGACAAGATACAAAAGCCAGAAAAGTATTTTCATAAAGTGACTGACGTCCAAAATGCTTTAGTAACGAATGAAAGTTGTCTAAGAGAAATTCTAATCTCTAAGAACACAGATACCTATAACTATATATATATATATATATATATATATATATATATATATATATATATATATATATATATATATATATATATATATATATATATATATATATATTTATATATATATATGCACACACAAATATATATATATATATATATATATATATATATATATATATATATATATATATATATATATATATATATATGCACAAAAATACACCATACACACACACACACACACACATATATATATATATATATATATATATATATATATATATATATATATATATATATATATATATATATACATATATATATATATATACATATATATATATATATATATATATATATATATATATATATATATATATATATATATATATATATATATATATATATATATATATACACATATACATACATACATATATATATATATATATATATATATATATATATATATATATATATATATATATATATATATATATATATATATATATATATATATATATATATATATATATGCACACACATACACCATACACACACACACACACACACATATATATATATATATATATATATATATATATATATATATATATATATATATATATATATATATATATATATATATATTGGGATCAGGCTATGTCGTCCTGATGGAAGTTCCTTCATTAGTAGCCTCTAAGGTATATTTAAGTACTGTGATATATTCCATAGAATTTACCAAAGGTATCCAGAATTCTAACTCCTGGAGCGATTATCCCTTAACAAGGGATATCGTGTAATATCAGAGGACGTATTCTTGACACGTCTCATGGCTATATACACCCCTAATAGCATTTCTGCTTCGAGGGGAAAAGTGGCTAGAATATAGGAGTCGTTAAAAAGGCGACACTCCTACTGTACTGTAAATAGTTTGTCAAATCGCCACCACGCAGTGCCACCAAGCCATTCTTTCTACCGTAGCTTTGTTGACCGGTGTTATACCGTTTTATCTCTTGCTATTTTGGAGTTATTTGTTGCTATGATGCCTTCACTAGCCTCATCTGCTTCTGGAAAGTTAAGTAATATCTTTGAATTGTGTAAATATAAGCTCTTGCCAGTTTTAGTCTTCAATTGAGATCATAATTAACGTAACAAGAGCTGTTGCCAGCCGGATGGAGTCATAGACGCAGTCGTTCTTTGTTGTACTTTTATTCAGCCAGAATGACTTTTCCAGCATTTTTGCTTAAATAACTTTAGCCATTTAGATATTTAGCTTGGGATTTTTATATTATGTCATTGTTGTCGTGGATTTAGCTATTATGATCGAGCCTCACGAGTGCTAGGCTTCCTAGCCTAAGCACCTACACACTTCATGCATGATATAACCTTCCTGGTAAAGTTTTATTGAAGCTCAGGCAATATTTTATACAATTATTATATTACTGCATAAGATTTTCCTCTTCCAAAATATTATACAAGAGAGTTTCGGTGAACTGTTCTCAATGCTCCTACACTACTAGCCTAGGGTTTTAGTATACTTTCATACATGTCCCCAATTGCTCTTGTATTGTCTTTCAGGGGAGACTGACGCCTCCTATAGCTTTTAAGTCGATACTAATCTCTTGGCGAGATTTAAGAGCAGTTCCCCTTCCCTCTGATTAGCCTAGGCTATCCCCAGTTAGCTTTATTGTGAACTGAGTTCTGGCAAAGTCAGGTTAAGTTGTCTTTACAGGAGGTTAGACCTCCCTAGACCATACGTGGAGGTTTTTTATAACAATTCCCCCTTCCTTGGTCTAGCAGAGAGTCTTGTGGTAGTAGATCTTAGACCGAAGAAATGATTTCTTCATTGCCTAAGATCTCTTTTACGAGATTCTGATCTCTTGCAAGATTGTGTCCTGTGTGCCGCTTTCTCACTTGACTAACCCAACCTGGGAAAATGATTTCCCCTACTTGAGGCTACTTTATGAGATCAGAATCCTTCAAGTTAGGTAATACCTTCCGGTATTACCTTACTTATAGGACATTTACCCCTTCCCCGCTGTCTCTTTTATGTTGGATGAGCCATCCCCCTCCCTGACCGTCGTTTTATATTTGACCCTACCCGTAATCTATAGAATTGGCCTGAGGTTCCCTGTCTGCTGCCGGCCAAGACGGCTGCCGGCAGGTGACCTCATATTTTTTAGAGTGTTCTTCAGTCGTCCCTTGGACTGCCTTCCGTAGCCCATACGGATGGGATATGGTTGAGTGGAAGCCCGAATATAATTCCCCCTTCCACTTGAACCCTCATTCTGGATGTAGGCCGTCAAGGTTGAGCCTTTTCCTTCCTCCATCTTCTCTCTTTTTCTCTGACTTTCCTTATACTAGGCCAACCGCCATGTTGGTTGTCTGTCGGCTGGCAGTTGCAATGCCACCACTTGCCGTGGGCGTCGCTGATCGATGACCCAACAACAGTGTACATACTATGACTGGCTGCCGGCAACTAAATTGTTGGCCGGCAGGCAGCCACCAAATGCCTAGACATTTGGCCTCCAGTTGCCACCGGGTCCTACTTGATAGAGGAATCCTTTGGGTGCCGGCCGGCAGAGCCGCTGCTGGCGACCTGCCGCCTTTTACTCTGAAGACAGTAACTGCCTTCAATAGCCCAGTACAGCCAGCAATATGCCGGCAGGACTGGCGGTATGCCGCCACCAGTCAGTGCTGTAGCCCTAAAGTTTTTCCAATCTACAAGGTGCTTCATGGGCAGCCTATTGTGAGATCATTACATATAAGAGAGCGATTCTCTCTACCTTTTAATGGTTTTCAACCATTATTTTTATCCCCAATATTGAACCTGGAAGACTGTGTTAAGAAGACACTTTATATCAAAGGTTATCATCTTCCCCTAAAAAATCGTTAAGAATTTAGTGTTCAATATTGGAGGAGGCCATAGCAATGGGTTGGACAGGAAGCACATGTAGGTGTCTTTCCTTTTTTCTAGCTTACTCTATCTAAGCTAATATCATTAAAAATATGTATGCTGAAGTCTGAGAATTTCACTGAATACTTATATACTTTCTTTCTTGACAGGAGGAGCATCCTGAGTGCGGGAACAATTTTTGTAGGGTCTGTAGTAAGAACTTCTACGGCCCTGACGTGTGCAGGGCCCATGCTCGCTGCGCAGTCACCAAGGGGGCTCTCAAGTACTGGGACCCACAGGTATGTACCGTTTGTGACAAATTGGTAAAAGAGGCTTTTGATGACCAAAAATTTACTGAGTCAAGGGATGCAGCAAGGGACACGCTGTGAAAATGGGTCAGGGGTTTTCAGAAGAACACCTTTGGCCCATACCTTCCTAATGAAAGGATGAGGGATTGTCTTTTCCCTGGGGCATCTTTGGATGCAATCATTCCCCAGGCTCGACCTGAGATTCCCCTACTTCAGATTCCGGTAGAACCTGATTTATCGGACGCCTTGCAAGGCATCCAATTGGGGGACAACATGTTTGTTGTCTCGGAGGAGACTGAGAACAATCTCCTAGTGGAGGAACTACATCAGGAGGATGACATACCTCCTGAGGCTGAAATCGAGAAAACCGAAACGATTTCGGTATCATCAGCAACAGTGACTGAGCCGATGCCTTCGACTTCCTCCACTGCACCCCAGTTAGATTCCATCACGAGTACGTTGCACTCGTTGGTGTCTATGGTGCAGGACATTCAGAGGAAATCGTCCGAGAAAGAAGCTTTTCTTCGGACGGAAATGCATCACCTTGTTGCAGCACGTTTAGCCCCGAAGAAGCTAAACGTCAAGGATCTCCCCGCTTTCTCTGATATTAACCCATGGAGATACGCAGAGCATATGCCAAACCCGAGGGGGGGGGAAGATCTTCCTCTCGGAGAAACTGGGCACTGTTCCAGTAGAGGAAATTGAGTTTTGGCCACGCAAAGGGGCCTACCCGGATTGCTATGTCTGTCTGAGGACGGAACCTGCATCCAAGGAGGAGACAGAGCCGAAGGAAACGATTGTCCTCGAACTCTCTAAGGCCAAGGCCTTATATACAACCCCCTTGAAAGAGGTGCCGGCTCTTAGCGAAAAGCACCCGTCCTTTATTGCTGACCCCAAACATGCCTTCCCCTTTATGGACAAAGGGTTTAAGGCAGCCTTAAAGGCAATTGAGGCAGGGAAACCTTCCCCTACACTGGTGGAGTATAGACCTTTTTCCCTCGCTTTTCCATCAGACAATAAAGACTGGAAGGATGTCCACAACACCTTCACAGTTGGGAAGCTAGAGGCAGATATTGCTGGACGACAGTTCGGCGAAGACCTCCCGAAGCTGTCAGATTCTCTCCTGCGCAGGGAACAGGACACTAAAGAGCGTCTTGCTACTTCCATGTCCCTGTAGACTGGCCTAGAGACTATGGCAAGCATCCCGGACACCCCAGACATGTACATGATCTTCGCCAAATCTCATTTGGTGACAGTCACCAAGGACCTGTACAATTTTATCAAAGCCCGAAGGACTTCTAGAGAGTTCATGTTCACCTCGGCTACGGTGAGACACAAACCAAGGAAGCTGATAGCTTCCAACATCTGGGGAAAAGACCTCTTCCCAAGTGAAATGGTCAAAGAGATCGTGGACAAAGCCGATACGGAGAACAGGGATCGCCTCTCCAAATGGGGCTTGTCCTCTAAAAGGAAATCTTCCGCTGATTGGGTCCCCAGCAGATGAATGAATCAAAACGACCAAGAGTGCCCTCTCGGCCAAGACAACAGCAACAGCTTTCCATGGCCAAGGTGCCCCAGACGGTGTCACAACCAACCATCACCTTACAACTGGTGCCCCAAATGCTGGTGACCCAATCGCCTGTGTTCACCCCAGTAGTCGAAAGGCAGTCGACAACCTTTAGGCCGAAGTCTCAAGGTTCCTTTTGACGATCCTCTATATGCCCCTTCAGAGGTAGGGGCAACAAAGCTGGATGTGGCTAAAGAGGTAAGTCCTCCAACCAGCACTCCAAGTGAGATGCTACCGGTAGGAGGGAGGCTTTTCCTATTCCGGGATTGTTGGACCTTCGATCCCTAGGCCCACAGCCTAATCAAGGATGGACTAGGGTGGAGTTAGAGCTCAACTACAACAAACTTCCCTCAATTCTTCCAACACTCAACCCCCATATTGGAAGAATATGTTCAGGAACTCCTGAACAAAAGAGTTATACGGAAGACAAAGTCCATCAGATTCCAAGGAAGGCTGTTTTGTGTTCTGAAGAAGGATTCGGAAAAGCTCAGAGTCATTCTGGACTTATCACCACTCAACAAGTTCATAGTGAACCACAAGTTCAGAATGCTGATGCTTCAACACATAAGGACCCTGTTGCCCAAATGGGCATACACAGTCTCCATAGACATGATGGATGCGTACTGGCATGTTCCAATCAACCGTCAAGTTCAAACAACAGAAAAGAAAGTACGTTTTCAGAGCCATGCCCTTCGGTCTAAACATAGCTCCAAAGGTATTCACCAAGGTTACGAATGGAGTCATTCATCAACTACGTCTAAAAGGAATCCAGGTAGTAGCCTACCTGGACGACAAGCTGGTGTAGGCAGCATCCGAGGAAGAGTGCATGCAAGCCTCCGAGGAAGTGATCTAGTTCCTGGAACACTTAGGATTCAAGATCAACTTGGAAAAGTCTCGACTATCTCCAGCTCAAAAGTTCCAGTGGCTGGGCGTCCACTGGGACTCACAGTCACACTGCCTTTCCATTCTGTCAAAGAAGAAGAAAGAGATAGCAGGATCTGTCAAAAGACTCCTTCAATCCGAAAGGATATTAAGAAGGCAACAGGAGAGAGTGTTGGGGTCCCTCCAGTTTGCCTCAGGGACAGATCCAGTATTGAGATCACAATTAAAAGATGCATCAGGAGTTTGGAGAAAATAAGCATCAAACGCTCAAAGAGATCTACAAAGGCTGATTCCAAATCGTCTGCGATCACTACTCAGGCCACGGTCGAAAGCCAAGAACCTGAAGAGCACGGTTCCTTTGAAACCACCTCCACCGGCAGTCACCGTTCACACGGACGCCTCAAAAGAGGGTCGGGGAGGTCACTCTCATCATCGGAAAGTCTAAGGAACTTGGTCTCCCCTCTTCAAGACCTTCCACATCAATTTTTTGGAAGCCATGGCAGTTATTATTTCTCTGAAGAAACTGGAACTTCGTTACCCAATCCACATCCGTCTGGTACTAGACAGCGAAGTCGTAATGAGATTCCTAAATCGACAAGGCTCGAGATCGCCTCACATAAATCAAGGGATACTGGCCATCCTCTGTCTAGCAAAGAAGAAGAAATGGCACTTGTCAGCATTCCACCTCCAAGGTGTCCGCAATGTGACAGCGGACTCTCTATCCAGGGTCAACTTGATAGAGTCAGAATGGTTCCTAGACGCAAGATCATTCTCTTTCATATTACGCAAAGTCCCAGGACTGCAGATAGACCTCTTCGCAACAAGCGACAATAAGAAGCTACCCAAGTATGTAGCCCCGTACTAGGATCCTCTAGCGGAAGCGATAGATGCAATGTCCATAGATTGGAACTGATGGTCAAGATCTACCTGTTCCCTCCAACCAACTTTCTGCTGAAAGTCCCCGACAAACTGAGATCCTTTCAGGGGACGGCAGCAATTGTGGCCCACAAGTGGCCCAACAGTGTTTGGTTCCCTCTGATAAAGGAACTACGCCTGTAACTAATCCCATTGCCGGGCCCAGTTCTGACACAGCAGTGCAGAAATTTACTGTCTCAGCTTCATCAGCGAAAACCCAGAACTTTCATCTCATGATTTTCTAGCCCTAGCGGTCAAGAAACGGTTCAGGATTTCTAGAGACAGTATTAACTTCTTAGAAGAATACGAGTCAAAGTTCTTAGCATCAACCCTGAACAATGAAGATTGCTCGCTGAAAAATTGGACTCATAAGGTGATATTCTTATTTGCACTAGCCTCAGGAGCCAGAGTTAGCAAAATAGTGGCCCTCTCAAGGGATGATGGCCATATTCAGTTCACAGACTGCGGAGAACTGAACCTCTTTCCGGACCCGACATTTCTCGCCAAGAACGAGGTGCCCATTAAGAGATGGGGTCCCTGGAGAATCTGCCCTCTGAAGGAACAAGCATCCATCTGCCCAGTGGAATGCCTAAAGGTCTATCTTCATAGAACTTCAGACTTTAAGGGAGGTCACCTTTTCAGGGGAGAGACTTCTGGTTCAACGTTATCCTTGAAACAGATAAGGGCAAAAATCACCTATTTCATACGCAGAGCGGATCCAGACAGTACACCCGCAGGTCATGATCCGAGAAAAGTTGCCTCATCTCTGAATATCTTTTAGACGATGTCGTTTGAAAGCCTTTGCGCTTATACTGGATGGAAGTCATCCAGAGTTTTCTTCAAACATTACGCGAAGCAATTAGAAGAAATAAAATTTCATGTGGTGGCGGCAGGCAGTGTGATAAAACCTGCCGCTTAGTTACTGTGAAGAACAGTGCACTATTTGGGACTTTTAGTGAAGGGTGTACATGATAGACTCTTAATGCATATCATGTTGAGTATTTTGTTTAATGATAACACTATAGACTGATCTATCTACACAGGTGACATTAAGCATAATAGACTGACACAAGTGCTAGGCATACTTACATGCACAGTGTTCGTATTAACAACAGAATACATATTGAAATTTTAAATTTCCCTTTGAGTGGCTAAAGTTTCCTTTTCAGGTGAAACTTATTTTATTTCTGTTATTATTGTTAATGCTTTTAAGCAGAATTGTTTTGTGTAAAATGTAATTGAATACAACTATGATTTCTATTTTGTAAAAACAATAGAAGGAATCTTTGCGTCTCTTTCGCCTCAAATATTCTGGATTAAGAATAAAGTCAGAGGATGCTTGATTCTTTCAATATTTAAGAAAATATTGGGGAACTGAGGTTAAGACTGTTCCAAGCAAACAGGTAAGAACTGATTTTACTAAACTGTTCATCTTACTGATCTAAGGTTTCCTACACGTATATAAACCTTTCTGCCTCTTTACAGCTAGACTCGGGAGGTATCTGTAGCCTATACAGATCTATACCATCTAAGTACAAACTATGCTTTATGTATATGATGACACTAATATACAAACTGTTTGCTAGATTGCTTTTTGAGCTCACAACCCTCGGGTTTTTTTCCGAGAGTCTATACAGACTCTTCCCTGTAGGGGGCAGGAAGAACTGACATAGTTTATGATCAGTTGATTGATGTATAACGGTAACATCAAGTGTCTCTAAGTCCAGAAGACCAAATAGGAAATATTTATCTCGAGATAAAAGGCACTATTGAAAATCCACAGATACATTAATGCTCTGGTAAACTTCCATCAGGATGACATGGCCTAAGCCCAAAAAACATATTTTGAAGCGAAGCGAAAAATCTATTTTTGGGGGAGGTAGCCATGTCGTCCTGATGGACCACCCTCTTTTTGACAAAAGGGTAATGAATACCTCCCTGTGGTACTGTATCTGCAACACCTATAAAGCTACAAAGAATGGCTTGGAGGTGAAGTGGGGTGGCGATTTGGCGCACTGCTTAAAGTACAGTAAGAGTGTCACATTTTGAACGACTAATATATTCTTGCCACTTTTCCTTTCGAAGCGGAAACGCTATTACGGGTGTAGATAGGTATAAGACGTGTCAAGAATACGTCCTCTGATATTACCCGATATCCCTTATTAAGGGATAGTCGCTCCAGGAGTTAGAATTCTGGATACCTTTGGTAAATTCTCTAGAATATATCACTGTAGTCACATATACCTAGGAAGCGACTAATGAAGGAGCTTCCACCAGGACGACATGGCTACCTCACCCAAAAATAGTTTTTTCTTCGCTTCAAAAACTGTTATATATATATATATATATATATATATATATATATATATATATATATATATATATATATATATATATATATATATATATATATATATATATATATATATATATATATATATATATATATATATATATATATATATATATATATATATATATATATATATATATATATATATATATATATATATATATATATATATATATATTGGTCTAGGACAGCGTTTCTCAACCTTTTATAGCCCATGGCCCCTCTCACCGAATGGCTAACACTCGTGGCCCCCTGCCCTTCAATACAAAAAAAATGCAGATTTTGTTTTATGTTGTTTATTCAGTCACTAAAATTATAAATCGAAGTAAAAATTTTTGCTGAACAATATAATCAATGAGACACTTGCTGTCGGGCTCGTGTGACGAGGCCTCTTATGTCCGGCGGTGGTGAACTTTGCCGGAGCGGAGAATTGACCGCTCTTCACCGCTTGCAATATTTTTTGCAGCTCAAAACTTTCGGAGCGGTAGGAGGGACCATCAGCGGTGGCCGAGCGTATACTGCGTTGCCTTAACGGTGGCCAACTTCTGTTTAACGGTGGGGAAAGGTTACGAGCGGTGATGAATTTTTTTTCATCGCTCCAGGAACTTAACTGTATAAAAAAATCAGGCAAATTGTTTAAAAAAAACTCTTCCCCTATGACCGGAGTCTCGTCACCTTAAGTATACACTCCAAGCTTCTGCATTCTGAATTGCATTTTTCGTTGTCCGCTCGTGGCCGTGTAGAGTCTAGGACTTTCCATCTGAACCACTTTCGTGTGAAGTACTTTCGTCTAAAATCACTTTGGTCTAAAACACTTTGGTTTTAAGACACTTTGGTCTATAATGCTTTGGTCTAAAGATACTTTGGTATAAAAGCACTTCAGTCTAAAGGAACTTTATTTTCAATAGCCGTTCTTTTACCTAATGATTATTTTGGCATAAACCTAAGCTGACCTAACCTAACTTAACCTAACGTAACTAACCTAACCTAACCTAACCTAAAAGAACGACTATTAACACAAAAGATCCTCTAGACTAACGTGCCTTTACACCAAAGAGCTTTTATACCTAAGTGCCTTTGGACAAAAGTGTTTCCAGAAAGTGCTTAACACGAAAAGGTCGTATACCATACACACACACACACACACACACACATATATATATATATATATATATATATATATATATATATATATACACACACACACATATATATATATATATATATATATATATATATATATATATATATATATATATATATATATATATATATATATATATATATATATATATCCCATAAACACTGACGCGGGGTGCATATCACCCCACGAAAAAAATAAACATTGGCAACTCTGCGCTGGTAGCCACGAGTAGATCAGCATTCCTTGCTGGGTTAGTCTCAAGGTTGCCCTAGGAAGGGGTGCACGTGTGTGTCTGGTGTTGTTGTTGTTGTTGTTGTTATACTTGTTTTCGGTACAGCACACCCATCATTAGTGTTCCAGTACTATATGTCATGGGGTGACCCACACCCCACATATGTGTTTTAAGGTGTACATGGGGTGTATAACACCCCACTTTATGACATACTGGGGTGTATACCACCCCAGGTTTGTGTTATATGTCAGGATACTGGGGTCCATCCCACCCCAGTTATAAAGTTTTGTACTATATTGCTTATCCAAATTCCCTTAGTAAGTGTTAAAATATTTGCTGCTACTACTACCACCCCAGGTTTGTGTTATATGTAAGGCTACTGGGGTCCATCCCACCCCAGTTATATAGTTTTGTACTCTATTGCTTATCCCAATTCCCTTAGTAAGAGTTAAAATTTTTGCTGCTACTACTACCACCCCAGGTTTGTGTTATATGTCAGGCTACTGGGGTCCATCCCACCCCAGTTATATAGTTTTGTACTATATTGCTTATGCCAATTCCCTTAGTAAGTGTTAAAATTTTTGCTGCTACTACTACTACTACTACTACTAATAATAATAATAATTATTATTATTTCCATTTCTTTCCAGGCATAAATAAATGTGTTTCAGGTTCTATTTACAATAAAACAAACAGACAATAAAATCAGTGGAATTCTAAAATAAAAGTGATGTATGACAGTGATTATGATAAATATTTACATTTCTTTCCAGGCATAAATGAATAAGTTTCAGGTTCTATTTACAATAAAACAAACAGACAATAAAATAAGTGGAAGACTAAAATAAAAGTGTCCCAAAAACTGTGAAAATGTCAAAGAAAAAAACATTAACAGATGATGAGTTAGAACATATGATGAATGCGACTAGTGCCTTGTCAAACTTAGTTGAAGATGAGGAGGCAGTTGATAATGAAGGACTTGGAACCAACATACATGATGATGAAATGACCGCTAGTGATGAGGAGGTGGAGGATCAGGATCAGATAGAACTAGAGTTGATGTATGACAGTGATTATGATAAGGATTATGACCCGTCATGTAGTGATAGTGAGTCCAGTGACAACGTTGAAGGGTCAGGGGATGCTGAAAAAAGACTTAAGAAAAAGAAGGAAACTACCAGAAAAACATGTAGCACATCGACCCCAAAGAAAAAAAACCTGTATTGTTGGACCAAACCCTGGAATCTATCCAGTTGATAGTACCTCTTCCACCTTAGTTGATGTACCTTCTCATTCTTCCCCTATAGCTGGACCTAGTAATAATGTGTCTATTGCAGCCAACTCTTCTTCTGCTGCCCCTTCCACCCCTGCAGCCAGTGGTCGTGGGAGACGTAGGAGACAAGCTGAAGTTGATGTTCCAGTTCCGCCTATAGTATCGTTTGATGTAAAGCATGGGTTCAGATGGTGTACCCGTCCGCAGTCAAGTACCAATCGTGCAGCCAGAAACATTGTCGCCGGTAGACCCGGACCAAATGCTGAAGCACAAGCTTGTCATTCCCCAGAGGAGTGCTTTAACTTATTCCTTGACGATTCATTTCTGGATATAGTCTGTCAGTGGACAAACAAGAGGATGAAGATTGTAGCCAGTAAGTACAAGAAGAAAACATCAACACATGAAAATGTGGAATGGGAGGAGCCAAGAGCATTCATTGGAGTGCTAATATTTTCGGGATGCCAAAAGGATAGCCATATGTCAACCTGTGACATGTGGTCTGTTGACATTGGTGCGGCACTTTACCCTATTGCTATGTCGCAGGCTCGTTTTGAGTTTATACTTGACTCTTTACGCTTTGATGACCCACAGACAAGAGAGATGAGAAGAGAAACTGACAGATTTGCACCTATCCGGGAACTATTTGATAAATTTATGGAGAAGTGTGAAAGGCACTATACACCCAGTGAGAATCTGTGTGTTGATGAACAGTTGGTAGGATTTCGTGGAAAATGTTCATTCAGGATGTATATCCCAAGTAAGCCAGCCAAGTATGGCATAAAGTTGGTTAACATAAATGATTGCAAGAGTAAATACCTGCTAGGAAGTATCCCGTACCTCGGAAAGGATAATACACGGCCTTCAGCTGGAGTAGGACTGGGCCATTATTATACTAAGAAGCTCACAAAGCCATACCACATGACAAACAGAAATGTGACCACAGATAATTGGTTCACCTCCGTAGGACTTGTTGCTGATCTTCTGCAAAACTGTGGAATGACCTTGGTTGGAACGGTGAAGGCAAACAAGCGAGAACTACCAGAGAAGATAAAGACCAAAGATAATCGTGCACCTGGATCAAGTGCCTTTCTCTTCACAAAAGAGATGACCCTGGTTTCATATGTGCTTCCAGTAGGAAAGACGGCTAAGAAGTTAGTCCTCTTGCTCTCATCTATGCATAGCCAGTCAGTCCTGCAAGAGAACGGAAAACCTGAGATTATAGAATTTTATAACCGCACCAAAGAAGGAGTTGATGCATTTGATGGGATGTGTGCCCTGTACTCTTGCAACAGGAAAACTAATAGATGGCCACTTTTTATCTTTTACTGGATAGTGAATGCTGCTATTAACAATGCTAAGGTACTGTACACAGCACACCTAGAGACGACAGGAGTTACCAAGTTTCCAGAACGCCGTCGCTTCATGCTACGTCTTGCAAGATCATTCATACAGCCATGGGCTGAGAAGAGGTTGTCGAGTGCCACTCTCCCACGGAACCTAAGAACATTGATAACTACTGTCTGCAATACTTCATCAGTAGTCAACACACAGTACCCAACTGGCCAAGTACTTGCCCAATGTAACTACCCTCAGGTACGCTGTGCTGAGTGCCCCCGCTCTCAAGACCGGAAGACACGCATCGGGTGCCTGAAATGTCAACGACCTGTGTGCAAATCCCACTTGTACCCTACATGTACAAGCTGTCTCGAGCTTGTGGTAAGTAATTACCCGTATTTCATTTGCGGCCACTGTATATATATATATATATATATATATATATATATATATATATATATATATATATATATATATATATATATATATATATATATATATATATATATATATATATATATATATATATATATATATATATATATATATATATAAAACAACAAACAGTCTGGTAGATCAAATACGTACACAGGCTTGGTATATAACATGATATATCATCAAACATCTTTAATAAACCCTCTAAACATCAATTACTAAGTATTTTGTAAGTTTTCAGAGGAGTAACAAGTGATAAGATCAAAATATCATAATTTTACTATGCTAAATTTTGACCCTTTTTTTGTCTCTCCATATTACAGTGAGATGTGGTGCTAGACTGCTGAGGGCTGCTGAGGGGATGGAAGAAGGATTCATTTCACCATGGCAGGAAGCCCGTTTCTCTAAAGAATTTTTTTTTATATAAATTTTTTTTTTTTCGGGAAAAAATGGAAAATTCAAAGTTTTATTTTTATTAATTTTATTACAAGAATTTTTTTTTTTTTCAATTTAGTTTACATATCAAAAGTAAGTTGAATAGGTCTAGTTTGTGTTTCATATTTCAAAAATAAGATTGCATTAAAAGGAAAACTGAGTTTTATTGATCCAAAGATTGGGGTGCGGTACACCCCAGGTTTGTGCTTGTGTTCCTCTAAAGGAAGGTTTGTGTTTAAGGGATATATATATATATATATATATATATATATATATATATATATATATATATATATATATATATATATATATATATATATATATATATATATATATATATATATATATATATATAGAGAGAGAGAGAGAGAGAGAGAGAGAGAGAGAGAGAGAGAGAGAGAGAGAGAGAGAGAGAGAGAGAGAGAGAGAGAGAGAGAGAATTACCATTAATTTCACCTAAATATACTTTTTCAAGCATAAGTCGATGGAATTCAGACTACTTATGTGAATAAGAGGATTCTCTTTATCCGAGCGCTGGTTCAAAAACATGCTAAAAGACGAAAAGGGAGAAGACAGAACAACAAATGCAGACAATTAATTTTTCAAATAAATTTCTGTATTTTCCCGCTGACACAATCTTTTAACTAAGTTCACTCATCGTCAAATATTATTCAACTTCCCTTCAAGTAACGGGGCAACATGATCAAGTACGTAGGCCTACCAACAGTTCTCGAAATTTAATTAATGAAACAGAATCAACGTTATCCTGAATATATGGAAGATCTGTTGGCTCTTGTTTATAGTTTGACCCAGTTTCTTTTAGTTTTGTGATGTCTGTCAAATCTCCTTTTAGGGATACTGTATTTAGAGCATCGCTTTCGAAACATCTTCATTTCTTGTTCCGTTCGGTCTTTCGTCCTTAATGCAGAATTAAAGTTTTGTAAACTTATAATAAGGTCTAGTTTGACTTCGATACACAAATGTGAAGGTATTCATAGTGAAATTGTATTTTCGAGAGAGAGAGAGAGAGAGAGAGAGAGAGAGAGAGAGAGAGAGAGAGAGAGAGAGAGAGAGAGAGAGAGAGAGAGAGAATATCTTACGTCATCTCCCCAAAACTACTTTCCAGGCTGTCACTGCCTAACCCCCCACCCCCTCTTCCTCCTCTATCTCCATCCCTTCAAGGTTTTCCAGCATCAGTCCATACATTTTCCCTTTCCAGGACTGCAACCTAATAACCTCCGTGTAGGGTTACTCCTTAATTCGGTATAATTCTTATCTTTTCTGATCTCTTTTGACATATTTCTGGTGAGTCCACGAATTATATGTACGATACTTTCCTGTTTGTAATTAAGTTTCTTTTTGAAACTTGTGGATTTTACCTATCTTTTGATTGGGATCATCATTCATTAACTTGGTCAGAGCCATGTTGCAACTTTAGGAAAGGACAAGACCAAATTCGCTTATTAACCTTTTCTATCATATTGTTATTACTATTTCGTTGACCATTTTTCTTTATCATCTACTTTTCCAAGTGATAAATACTTTTACTATATCCTTATAAAAAATCCACTCCTCCAAAGTTTGTGGCGAAAAGGTTTATTCAGGGAGAAAAGATCAAAATATGCCAGGAAAGGCGAGGGATCGAAAGAGAAACTTCTAATTAGTTCGTTTGTGCCCCTGGTTGCATCGACCTCAGCGAACAGACCATCCATTTATCATGGGTTGCGTCAGCTGTTTCAGGCTTTTCATCACATGTTATTCAGGGTGCCATTATTTCCTCATGGGAGAGTAAGGGATGGGTTTGTTTACCCTTTGCCTTCCTTCTACTTTATGCTCCTCTTATGAGAAAGATGTACTCAGGCCCTCAAATCTGGTATGAAGGTTTAAATGTGATTCATGAGCAGAAAAGAACATGGAAAAGACATAGCACCCGTTCCCGGTCTCTACCCATGCTAGGACCCAAAGTGCCCAGGAAGTGGCTTCTGTGGGACATAATGAGGCTGTGAGCTCCGAAATCAAGTTAACAGAGACATTCGTTTCAGAATCTAAAAGGAGGAAATTTTAAAACTAATCCACTCCTTGTGTATCGCTCTGAGAATCCACAAGTTTTCAAATAATTCAAGATGTACAAAAAACAACCAAATGTCCTGTGGATGTCAACCATAATGCATGGGTGACCGACTTTTTTGGTGGAATGGATCGGTGATGTTTTTTGCCGTACATATCTTGGGGAGAACTTTTCACTCCGAGCCTTCATACTTACGAACAATGTTCTTCTTCATCCTTCAGGCCTCTAAGATGCCCTGATGAATGAGCTCACATTCATCAAAATGAATATCCTGCCTCCAAACACTTTTCCCATACTCAAAAATATAAATCACACTGTGATCTAGAATTTCAAGAAGCTTTATACAAAAGCAATGTTCCAATAACGCTTTGATTTCACCGAATGAATCAAGCACACTATTTCAGGGTTTTAGGAAGAATATTTCCATATTGACAATTGCCTCAAAAACATTGACAAAGCCTTGGAAGGAATCACCAAGAGAACCCTCAATACTGCTTGTAGGACACTGTGGCATGCTTGTGTTCCTGAACGTGAGTTTCGGGGATTCGTAACCGTGAAGGAGGCAGATGATGATGAAATTATATCCTTGGGAAAGACAATGGGATTGGAGCTGGAGAACGATGACATTAACAAGCATCTTGAGGAACATAGCCAGTTGTTGATGACACAGGAGCTGATAGAGTTTCATAAGGAGCAGCAAAAAGAGGTTGTGGAAGATATTTCACTTGAAGAGGAGGGATGAGCTGACATACCTGTCACTTCAAGTTAAATTAGGAAAATATCAAAAATATAGGAAAAACGGTAATTTTTTTTTAGAAACAAATTAACCAGGGAATCCTTTGGCAGGACGAGCAGTGAATATATGAAATGAAATGAGATGTTGTAGCGGGATGTTGCAAAACAACCCCCACACCCTTGATCACACTAACTGACAAATGTCTCCTCTGCACAAACTTTCCCCTTACGTTATCAACTGAACTCTGTGACCGAAGAAAAATTAAAACAAAACATAACCTTAACACTATATTCTTAAAAGTAAACGCAATCAAAATTATTATTATACTTGAAACTAAAGATATCATACAGACCACACAAAAAAACTTAACATACGAAATAAATAACAAATACCACATTCACATAAACCCGGAGAAAAAATATCAAAACTTAAAACTAAGATGCACCACAACCAAATATGTTCATATACTGTACATATTTTAGGGACACCAATACAGTCGTCCACTCACTGCCAACTGTCTTTAATGGCAAACTACCACAGCACTGTGGGTAACACTACAGCAAGGGCCAATGTGCCATAGCTGCCTCCCTAATCGGGGTCGTAATCATCATCGTCATCATCGTCATCATCGTCATCCTTATCATCATCATCAATAATCGCAATCAAAATTCATTCGGTCCTGGTCATCAACATTTAACTAAATCTGAGCAGTTGTATCCAGTTCCTTATCATAAGCCAGGTCGTTAATCAATATTCAAAATATAAGCTCTCCAAAGGAGGAATCATGGCTTAGAAAATCACAAAACACTTCCAACGCTGGTAAGAAAAATATATATAATCCAACGTTCACACAACTGCCTTAAGCTTCAGCCAAATAAAAAAAGCCTTCGCTCCGAAACATTCACCACTGTCGTAACCTAACTAAAAACATAAACAAACAATCTCATTTGTACCAACAGTCTTTCCCACTACAAACAATCATTCGCTAGCTACCACTTTTTCTTCGGCGCGCATCGCGGACACACAAACACACAAACACACATACACACAAACAAACACACAAACACACACTCTCGCCCGATTTAGCAAAACTAAAGCAAATGAAATTCTCTCTCTCTCTCTCTCTCTCTCTCTCTCTCTCTCTCTCTCTCTCTCTCTCTCTCTCTCTCTCTCTCTCTCTCTCTCTCTCTGGATTTGGAAAAAACAAAAATAAAAATAAAGCAAAAATAAATCCTCCACAAAGTGTCATTCATATGATATTTTAAAGAAAGGCTAGAACACATGTCTCTAGATAGGTCCCTTTTGAAAATAAAAGTAAAGAGTGTAAACCAAATACGACAGAGTTTCCTGAAAGTGTAAATTAGGCTATTCAGTTAGTGGTAGTGAATGACATTCAGGGGAGAAAACCCTGATATTTTACCAAAGGTTTTCATGGAGGGAGATTCTTCCGACAAAAAGCAAATTCCTCCGCCTCCTCCTCCTCCTCCTTCTCCTCCAATCTCGTCTCCCTCACACCAGCAACAACTCTCCTCAAAGGTGAAATACGATTTAATTTGTCAATATTTCTATTGCTAATTTTCAATTAGTATTCATTTCAATTAGTTCATTATGCATGTTGCATAAGATTTTTCATAACTCTGACCATCCTTTACATTCAGATCTCCCTGGACAATTCTATCCTGTTCGTAATACTAGGCAGGCAGTTAATTCTGATAGCCAGGCCTTCTCCATCATGAGGCTCAATACTATGCAGTACTCTAGAAGATTTATTCCAGCTGTTACTAAGTTGTGGAATGATCTTCCTAATCGGGTAGTTGAATCAATAGAACTTCAAAAGTTCAAAGTTGGAGCAAATGCTTTTTCGTTGACCAGGCGGACATGAGTCTTTTTAGAGTTTATTTATGACATATTTGTTTTTGATGTTGTTAATAGTTTATATATGACATGTCTGTTTTGACGTTGTTACTTTTTTTAGAATGATTTATTGTTAATTTGTTCTCTTCATTTATTCATTTCCTTATTTCCTTTCCTCACTGGACTATTTTTCCCTGTTGGAGCCCCTGGGCTTATAGCATCTTGCTTTTCAAACTAGGGTTATAGCTTGGATAGCAATAATAATAATAATAATAATAATAATAATAATAATAATAATAATAATTAGGAATTGTACCTTGTTCGATGATTACCATTACAAACTTTTATAAATGAGTTTATAAATGTATTTATGCAAATATGCTTATATATCGTGTGAATTTCCTGCATTTCTTGTGGGAAGAAATTTCTTTTTTTTTTTTTTTTTTTTGAATTTGAATTTTAGGTTACGAGCTCGCTCCCAGAACTAATTAAGCTCGTAAACCGAGGCACTACATTAGTTGAATAAAGATAATTTTTTATTCAGCAGAGCAAGCATCCAGCCTTTATGTATCATGCAAACATTTTAAACTTATTTCTGATATATATAGCAAGTCTTTATTATTATTATTATTATTATTATTATTATTATTATTATTATTATTATTATTATTATTATTATTATTAGCTAAGCTATAACTCTAGTTGGAAAAGCCAGATGCTATAAGACCAAGGGGTTCAACAGGCTAGAATAGTCCAGTGACGAAAAAAATAAGGAAACAAATAAACTCTGAGAAGTAATGAACAATTAAAATTAAATATTTTAAGAACAGTAACAACACTAAATTAGATCTTTCATATTCAAACTATAAAAAGAGTCTTACGTCAGCCTGTTAAACATGACATCTGCTTCAAGGTCAGATTAATCTAAAACAACCGAACAGATGTTAAAAAAAAAGAGGGAATAGTAAAAGGAAAAATTGTTTAATATAAAAAATGAAAATTAAATAAAATTTGGTAAACAAGAGAAGAAAGCCCTACAAACAAAACAATGACCACACAAACAAAAAAATAAAATACAAATTATACTTCTTTTACTACATGTGGACGCCACCAATGCCATATTATATATCAGAAGAAATGAAATGAGATGTATTTTTCGTATTCAAATTAAATATATCAAAAGGGATAGAGTAAAATTTACACATTTCCTCCTATATTCTATTCAATATCATGTTCCTATGCGGTTAATTGAGAATTTCAAATATAAATTTCGAACTGATTTTTAGGTGGACAGTTTATTTGATTTTTATAAGGATGGGTGGTTGGTTAAATTTGTATCCTTATTTCTCTTATTATCACAATTATCGTTATTATTTTATTGTCATCATTACTATAAGAATAACAATTGTTTATCAGTTTTACTATATTTAGTAATAGCAGTAGTTGTTTTGAAGTAGTAAGCATAGCCGTAGTTTATAAAAGTAGCACCTGCCCCTGCAGCGGCAGCAATAATGGTAGTAGTAGTAGTAGTAGTAGTAGTAGTAATGATGTAGCTGCTGCTGTAGTTCCAAGCAGTTTGACCATTATTCATAAGAAGCTGAAAGCTATAAACTTGTCATTGTATTCCGTAATATTTCCCATTGAAAAAACTAACCGATAATATTATATTAATTTAATGAGAAAATATTTTTATTAAAATTTGATCCCTCTTTACACATGTATGCAAAAAATTGAACATGTGATTGTCATATGACTTTCTTTCTCTTTAGGCAAAAGTTACCATCTATTGTAAAACCAATGTAAATGAAGCTTTTAGTTATTGGGTATAAGCGTGATCATAATTACTTTAAAAGATTACATAGCAAATTCATTAGATATTTGCTGAATTAAAGTAGATCTACTTATCTTGCAGGTCACAGATAAATAATAAAAGAGATTGTAATTTTAATTTCCGAGGTTAACTTTATTTCTTGTAACCTATTCTTATGGGGATGTTTAGTGTTAATCAATTTTTATATACATTATTCAATTGTTAATATTTAGTAGAGGAAGTGATAAGAGGATAGATCTGAGAGATGTATAACGAGCGTGCTATAAATAGGAATGAAAGGCGAGCGATTGTGACGCAATTACGGTAATCCCTGCTGCTTCCTCCGGTGCCTTAGATGACCACGGAGGTAATAGCAGTAGGGGATTCAGCGTTATGGAGCTTCATCTGTAGTGGATAACGGGGGAGGGTCGGCTGTGGCCCCCAAGCAGTACCAGCCGAACTTGGTTAAGTCCCTTGTCAGGCTGGGAGGAACATTGAGAGGAGAATTCCCCTTTTTTGTTTCATTTGTTTGATGTCGGCTACCCCCCAAAAATTGGGGTAAGTGCGTTGGTGCATATATATATATATATATATATATATATATATATATATATATATATATATATATATATATATATATATATATATATATATATATCACAAGCACACGTGATTTTAATTAATGTAAATATCACCCACGAAATGCATTTAATACCGAATTCTATCTTGGGAATACATATCCACTTGGAATTCATTTTATGGTAACAGCTTCTGGCCAGGTGGTGATTCGAACCACCACCTGTACGGCTAGAAACCACGCTGGCAGTGACCCTACCGACTCAGCTATCAAGAGAGACTAAAAGTTTATGACAAGTCCCCCTACATATTCCTGTCGAATTCAGGACTCTGTTCAAAGACTTGAAATAGAAACATCTCCAACATGATAGCTGAATCGTGAGTTTGCAACATGTGGTTATTTTAATGAACATATATCACAAGCACACGTGATTTTAATTAATGTAAATATCACCCACAAAATGCATCTAATACCGAATTCTATCTTGGGAATACATATCCACTTGGAATTCATTTTATGGTAACAGCATCTGGCCGGGTGGTGATTCGAACCACCACCTGTACGGCTAGAAACCATGCTGGCAGGGACACTACCGACTCAGCTATCAAGAAAGACTAAAAATTTATGACAAGTCCCCCTTCATATTCCTGTTGAATTCAGGATTCTGTTCATAGACTTGAAAAAGACCCATCTCCACCATGATAGCTGAATCGTGAGTTTGCAACACGTGGTTATTTTAATGAACATATATCACAAGCACACGTGATTTTAATTAATGTAAATATCACCCACGAAATGCATTAAATACCGAATTCTATCTTGGGAATACATATCCACTTGGAATTCATTTTATGGTAACAGCTTCTGGCCGGGTGGTAATTCGAACCACCACCTGTACGGCTAGAAACCATGCTGGCAAGGACCCTACCGACTCAGCTATCAAGAGAGACTAAAAGTTTATGACAAGTCCCCCTACATATTCCTGTCGAATTCAGGATTCTGTTCATAGACTTGAAATAGACCCATCTCCACCATGATAACTGAATCGTGAGTTTGCAACACGTGGTTATTTTAATGAACATATATCACAAGCACACGTGATTTTAATTAATGTAAATATCACCCACGAAATGCATTTAATACCGAATTCTCTCTTGGGAATACATATCCACTTGGAATTCATATTATGGTAACAGCTTCTGGCCGGGTTGTGATTCGAACCACCACCTGTATGGCTAGAAACTATGCTGGCAGGGACCCTACCGACTCAGCTATCAAGAAAGACTAAAAGTTTATGACAAGTCCCCCTACATATTCCTGTCGAATTCAGGACTCTCTTCATAGACTTGAAATAGACCCATCTCCACCGTGATAGCTAAATCGTGAGTTTGCAACATGTGGTTATATTAATGAACATATATCACAAGCACACGTGATTTTAATTAATGTAAATATCACCAACGAAATGCATTTAATACCGAATTCTATCTTGGGAATACATATCCACTTGGAATTCATCTTATGGTAACAGCTTCTGGCCGGGTGGTGATTCGAACCACCAACTGTACGGCTAGAAACCATGCTGGCAGGGACCCTACCGACTCAGCTATCAAGAGAGACTGAAAGTTTATGACAAGTCCCCCTACAAATTCCTGTCGAATTCAGGATTCTGTTCATAGACTTGAAATAAACCCATCTTCACCATGATAGCTGAATCATGAGTTTGCAACACGTGGTTATTTTAATGAACATATATCACAAGCACACAAGATTTTAAATAATGTAAATATCAACCACGAAATGCATCTAATACCGAATTCTATCTTTGGAATACATATCCACTTGGAATTCATTTTATGGTAACAGCTTCTGGCCGGGTGGTGATTCGAACCACCACCTGTACGGCTAGAAACCATGCTGGCACGGACCCTACCGACTCAGCTATCAAGAGAGACTAAAAGTTTATGACAAGTCCCCCTACATATTCCTGTCGAATTTAGGATTTTGTTCATAGACTTGAAATAGACCCATCTCCACCATGATAGCTGAATCGTGAGTTTGCAACACGTGGTTATTCTAATGAACATATATCACAAGCACACGTGATTTTAATTAATGTAAATATCACCCACGAAATGCATTTAATACCGAATTCTATCTTGGGAATACATATCCACTTGGAATTCATTTTATGGTAACAGCTTCTGGCCGGGTGGTGATTCGAACCACCACCTGTACGGCTAGAAACCATGCTGGCAGGGACCCTATCGACTCAGCTATCAAGAGAGACTAAAAGTTTATGACAAGTCCCCCTACATATTCCTGTCGAATTCAGGATTTTGTTCATAGACTTGAAATAGACCCATCTCCACCATGATAGCTGAATCGTGAGTTTGCAACACGTGGTTATTTTAATGAACATATATCACAAGCACACGTGATTTTAATTAATGTAAATATCACCCACGAAATGCATTTAATACCGAATTCTATCTTGGGAATACATATCCACTTGGAATTCATTTTATGGTAACAGCTTCTGGCCGGGTGGTGATTCGAACCACCACCTGTACGGCTAGAAACCATGCTGGCAGGGACCCTACCGACTCAGCTATCAAGAGAGACTAAAAGTTTATGACAAGTCCCCCTACATATTCCTGTTGAATTTAGGATTCTGTTCATAGACTTGAAATAGACCCATCTCCACCATGATAGCTGAATCGTGAGTTTGCAACACGTGGTTATTTTAATGAAAATATATCACAAGCACACGTGATTTTAATTAATGTAAATATCACCCACGAAATGCATTTAATACCGAATTCTATCTTGGGAATACATATCCACTTGAAATTCATTTTATGGTAACAGCTTGTGGCTGGGTGGTGATTCGAACCACCACCTGTACGGCTAGAAACCATGCTGGCAGGAACACTACCGACTCAGCTATCAAGAGAGACTAAAAGTTTATGACAAGTCCCCCTACATATTCCTGTCGAATTCAGGATTCTGTTCATAGACTTGAAATAGACCCATCTCCACCATGATAGCTGAATCGTGAGTTTGCAACACGTGGTTATTTTAATGAACATATATCACAAGCACACGTGATTTTAAATAATGTAAATATCACCCACGAAATGCATTTAATACCGAATTCTATCTGGGGAATACATATCCACTTGGAATTCATTTCATGGTAACAGCTTCTGGCCGGGTGGTGATTCGAACCACCACCTGTACGGCTAGAAACTATGCTGGCAGGGACCCTACCGACTCAGCTATCAAGAGAGAATAAAAGTTTATGACAAGTCCCCCTACATATTCCTGTCGAATTTAGGATTCTGTTCATAGACTTGAAATAGACCCATCTCCACCATGATAGCTAAATCGTGAGTTTGCAACACGTGGTTATTTTAATGAACATATATCACAACACACATGATTTTAATTAATGTAAATAACTCCCACGAAATGCATTTAATACCGAATTCTATCTTGGGAATACATATCCACTTGGAATTCATTTTATGGTAACAGCTTCTGGCAGGGTGGTGATTCGAACCACCACCTGTATGGCTAGAAACCATGCTGGCAGGGACCCTACCCACTCAGCTATCAAGAGAGACTAAAAGTTTATGACGAGTCCCCCTACATATTCCTGTCGAATTCAGGATTCTGTTCTTAGACTTGAAATAGACCCATCTCCACCATTTTAGCTGAATCGTGAGTTTGCAACACTTGGTTATTTTAATTAACATATATCACAAGCACGTGTTGCAAACTCACGATTCAGCTATCATGGTGGAGATGGGTCTATTTCAAGTCTATGAACAGAATCCTGAATTCGACAGGAATATATAGGGGGACTTGTCATAAACTTTTCGTCTCTCTTGATAGCTGAGTCGGTAGGGTCTCTGCCAGCATGGTTCCTAGCCGTACAGGAGGTGGTTCGAATCACCACCCGGCCAGAAGCTGTTACCATAAAATGAATTCCAAGTGGATATGTATTCCCAAGATAGAATTCGGTATTAAATGCATTTCGTGGGTGATATTTACATTAATTAAAATCACGTGTGCTTGTGATATATGTTCATTAAAATAACCACGTGTTGCAAACTCACGATTCAGCTATCATGGTGGAGATGGGTTTATTTCAAGTCTATGAACAGAATCCTGAATTCGACAGGAATTTGTTGGGGGACTTGTCATAAACTTTTAGTCTCTCTTGATAGCTGAGTCGGTATTGTCACTGCCAGCATGGTTTCTAGCCGTACAGGTGGTGGTTCGAATCACCACCCGGCCAGAAACTGATACCATAAAATGAATTCCAAGTGGATATGTATTCCCAAGATAGAATTCGGTATTAAATGCATTTCGTGGGTGATATTTACATTAATTAAAATCACGTGTGCTTGTGATATATGTTCATTAATATAACCACGTGTTGCAAACTCACGATTCAGCTATCAAGGTGGAGATGGGTCTATTTTAAGTCTATGAACAGAATCCTGAATTCGACAGGAATATGTAGGGGGACTTGTCATAAACTTTTAGTCTTTCTTGATAGCTGAGTCGGTAGGGTCCCTGCCAGCATGGTTTCTAGCCGTACAGGTGGTGGTTCGAATCACCACCCGGCCAGAAGCTGTTACCATAAAATGAATTCAAAGTGGTTATGTATTCTCAAGATAGAATTCGGTATTAAATGCATTTCGTGGGTGATATTTACATTAATTAAAATCACATGTGCTTGTGATATATGTTCATTAAAATAACCACATGTTGCAAACTCACGATTCAGCTATCATGGTGGAGATGGGTCTATTTCAAGTCTATGAACAGAATCCTGAATTTGACAGGAATATGTAGGGGGACTTGTCATAAACTTTTAGTCTCTCTTGATAGCTGAGTCGGTAGGGTCCCTGCGAGCATGGTTTCTAGCCGTACAGGTTTTGGTTCGAATCACAACCCGGCCAGAAGCTGTTACCATAATATGAATTCTAATTGGATATGTATTCCCAAGATAGAATTCGGTATTAAATGCATTTCGTGGTTGATATTTACATTAATTAAAATCACGTGTGCTTGTGATATATGTTCATTAAAATAACCACGTGTTGCAAACTCACGATTCAGCTATCATGGTGGAGAGGGGTCTATTTCAAGTCTATGAACAGAATCCTGAATTCGACAGGAATATGTAGGGGGACTTGTCATAAACTTTTAGTCTCTCTTGATAGCTGAGTCGGTAGCGTCCCTGCCAGCATGGTTTCTAGCCGTACATGTGGTGGTTCGAATCACCACCCGGCCAGAAGCTGTTACCATAAAATGAATTCCAAGTGGATATGTATTCCCAAGATAAAATTCGGTATTAAATGCATTTCGTGGTTGATATTTACATTAATTAAAATCACGTGTGCTTGTGATATATGTTCATTAAAATAACCACGTGTTGCAAACTCACGATTCAGCTATCATGGTGGAGATGGGTCTATTTCAAGACTATGAACAGAATCTTGAATTCGACAGGAATATGTAGGGGAACTTGTCATAAACTTTTAGTCTCTCTTGATAGCTGAGTCGGTAGGGTCCTTGCCAGCATGGTTTGTAGCCGTATAGGTGCTGGTTCGAATCACCACCCGGCCAGAAGCTGTTACCATAAAATGAATTCCAAGTGGATATGTATTCCCAAGATAGAATTCGGTATTAAATGCATTTCGTGGGTGATATTTACATTAATTAAAATCACGTGTGCTTGTGATATAAGTTCATTAAAATAACCACGTGTTGCAAACTCACGATTCAGCTATCATGGTGGAGATGGGTCTATTTCAAGTCTATGAACAGAATCCTAAATTCAACAGGAATATGTAGGGGGACTTGTCATAAACTTTTAGTCTCTCTTGATAGCTGAGTCGGTAGGGTCCCTGCCAGCATGGTTTCTAGCCGTACAGGTGGTGGTTTGAATCACCACCCGGCCAGAAGATGTTACCATAAAGTAAATTCCAAGTGGATATGTATTCTCAAGATAGAATTTGGTATTAGATGCATTTCGTGGGTGATATTTACATTAATTAAAATCACGTGTGCTTGTGATATATGTTCATTAAAATAACCACATGTTGCAAACTCATGATTCAGCTATCATGGTGGAGATGGGTCTATTTCAAGTCTATGAACAGAATCCTGAATTCGACAGGAATATGTAGGGGGACTTGTCATAAACTTTTAGTCTCTCTTGATAGCTGAGTCGGTTGGGTCCCTGCCAGCATTGTTTCTAGCCGTACAGGTGGTGATTCGAATCACCACCCGGCCAGAAGCTGTTACCATAAAAAGAATTCCAAGTGGATATGTATTCCCAAGATAGAATTCGGTATTAGATGCATTTCGTGGTTGATATTTACATTAATTAAAATCACGTGTGCTTGTGATATATGTTCATTGAAATAACCACGTGTTGCAAACTCACGATTCAGCTATCATGGTGGAGATGGGTCTATTTCAAGTCTATGAAGAGAATCCTGAATTTGACAGGAATATGTAGGGGGACTTGTCATAAACTTTTAGTCTCTCTTGATAGCTGAGTCGGTAGGGTCCCTACCAGGATGGTTTCTAGCCGTACATGTGGTGGTTCGAAATCACCACCCGGACAAAAGCTGTTACCATAAAATGAATTCCAAGTGGATATGTATTCCCAAGATAAAATTCGGTATTAAATGCATTTCGTGGGTGATATTTACATTAATTAAAATCACGTGTGCTTGTGATATATGTTCATTAAAATAACCACGTGTTGCAAACTCACGATTCAGCTATCATGGTGGAGATGGGTCTATTTCAAGTCTATGAACAGAATCCTAAATTCAACAGGAATATGTAGGGGGACTTGTCATAAACTTTTAGTCTCTCTTGATAGCTGAGTCGGTAGGGTCCCTGCCAGCATGGTTTCTAGCCGTACAGGTGGTGGTTTGAATCACCACCCGGCCAGAAGCTGTTACCATAAAATAAATTCCAAGTGGATATGTATTCTCAAGATAGAATTCGGTATTAGATGCATTTCGTGGGTGATATTTACATTAAATAAAATCACGTGTGCTTGTGATATATGTTCATTAAAATAACCACATGTTGCAAACTCATGATTCAGCTATCATGGTGGAGATGGGTCTATTTCAAGTCTATGAACAGAATCCTGAATTCGACAGGAATATGTAGGGGGACTTGTCATAAACTTTTAGTCTCTCTTGATAGCTGAGTCGGTAGGGTCCCTGCCAGCATGGTTTCTAGCCGTACAGGTGGTGGTTCGAATCACCACCCGGCCAGAAGCTGTTACCATAAAATGAATTCCAAGTGGATATGTATTCCCAAGATAGAATTCGGTATTAAATGCATTTCCTGGGTGATATTTACATTAATTAAAATCACGTGTGCTTGTGATATATGTTCATTAAAATAACCACGTGTTGCAAACTCACGATTCAGCTATCATGGTGGAGATGGGTCTATTTCAAGTCTATGAACAGAATCCTGAATTCGACAGGAATTTTTAAGGGGACTTGTCATAAACTTTTAGTCTCTCTTGATAGCTGAGTCGGTAGGGTCCCTGCCAGCATGGTTTTTAGCCGTACAGGTGGTGGTTCGAATCACCACCCGGCCAGAAGCTGTTACCATAAAATGAATTCCAAGTGGATATGTATTCCCAAGATAGAATTCGGTATTAAATGCATTTCCTGGGTGATATTTACATTAATTAAAATCACGTGTGCTTGTGATATATGTTCATTAAAATAACCACGTGTTGCAAACTCACGATTCAGCTATCATGGTGGAGATGGGTCTATTTTAAGTCTATGAACAGAATCCTGAATTCGACAGGAATATATAGGGGGACTTGTCATAAACTTTTAGTCTCTCTTGATAGCTGAGTCTGTAGGGTCCCTGCCAGCATGGTTTCTAGCCGTACAGATGGTGGTTCGAATCACCACCCGGCCAAGAGCTGTTACCATAAAATGAATTCCAAGTGGATATGTATTCCCAAGATAGAATTCGGTATTAAATGCATTTCGTGGGTGATATTTACATTAATTAAAATCACGTGTGCTTGTGATATATTTTCATTAAAATAACCACGTGTTTCAAACTCACGATTCAGCTGTCATGGTGGAGATGGGTCTATTTCAAGAGTATGAACAGAATCCTAAATTTAACAGGAATATGTAGGGGGACTTGTCATAAACTTTTAGTCTCTCTTGATAGCTGAGTCGGTAGGGTCCCTGCCAGCATGGTTTCTAGCCGTACAGGTGGTGGTTCGAATCACCACCCGGCCAGAAGTTGTTACTATGAAATGAATTCCAAGTGGATATGTATTACCAAGATAGAATTCGGTATTAAATGCATTTCGTGGGTGATATTTACATTAATTAAAATCACGTGTGCTTGTGATATATGTTCATTAAAATAACCACGTGTTGCAAACTCACGATTCAGCTATCATGGTGGAGATGGGTCTATTTCAAGTCTATGAACAGAATCCTAAATTTGACAGGAATATGTAGGGGGACTTGTCATAAACTTTTAGTCTCTCTTGATAGCTGAGTCGATAGTGTCCCTGCCAGCATGGTTTCTAGCCGTACAGGTGGTGGTTCAAATCACCACCCGGCCAGAAGCTGTTACCATGAAATGAATTCCAAGTGGATATGTATTCCCAAGATAGAATTCGGTATTAAATGCATTTCATGGGTGATATTTACATTAATTAAAATCACGTGTGCTTGTGATATATGTTCATTAAAATAACCACGTGTTGCAAACTCACGATTCAGCTATCATGGTGGAGATGGGTCTATTTCAAGTCTATGAACAGAATCCTGAATTCGACAGGAATATGTAGGGGGACTTGTCATAAACTTTTAGTCTCTTTTGATATCTGTGTCGATAGTGTCCCTGCCAGCACGGTTTCTAGCCGTACAGGTGGTGGTTCGAATCACCACCCGGCCAGAAGCTGTTACCATGAAATGAATTCCAAGTGGATATGTATTCCCAAGATAGAATTCGGTATTAGATGTATTTCGTGGGTGATATCTACATTAATCAAAATCACGTGTGCTTGTGATATATGTTCATTAAAATAACCACATGTTGCAAACTCACGATTTAGCTATCATGGTGGAGATGGGTCTATTTCAAGTCTATGAACAGAATCCTGAATTCGACAGGAATATGTAGGGGGACTTGTCATAAACTTTTAGTCTTTCTTGATAGCTGAGTCGGTAGGGTCCCTGCCAGTATGGTTTCTACCCGTACAGATGGTGGTTCGAATCACCACCCGGCCAAAAGCTGTTACCATAAAATGAATTCCAAGTGGATATGTATTCCCAAGATAGAATTCGGTATTAAATGCATTTCGTGGGTGATATTTACATTAATTAAAATTACGTGTGCTTGTGATATATGTTCATTTAAATAACCACGTGTTGTAAACTCACGATTCAGCTATCATGGTGGAGATGGGTTTATTTCAAGTCTATGAACAGAATCCTGAATTCGACAGGAATTTTTAGGGGGACTTGTCATAAAGTTTTAGTCTCTCTTGATAGCTGAGTCGGTAGGGTCCCTGCCAGCATGGTTTCTAGCCGTACAGGTGGTGGTTCGAATCACCACCCGGCCAGAAGCTGTTACCATAAAATGAATTCCAATTGGATATGTATTCCCAAGATAGAATTCTGTATTAAATGTATTTCGTGGGTGATATTTACATTAAATAAAATCACGTGTGCTTGTGATATATGTTCATTAAAATAACCACATGTTGCAAACTCATGATTCAGCTATCATGGTGGAGATGGGTCTATTTCAAGTCTATGAACAGAATCCTGAATTCGACAGGAATTTTTAAGGGGACTTGTCATAAACTTTTAGTCTCTCTTGATAGCTGAGTCGGTAGGGTCCCGGCCAGCATGGTTTCTAGCCGTACAGGTGGTGGTTCGAATCACCACCCGGCCAGAAGCTGTTACCATAAAATGAATTCCAAGTGGATATGTATTCCCAAGATAGAATTCGGTATTAAATGCATTTCCTGGGTGATATTTACATTAATTAAAATCACGTGTGCTTGTGATAAATGTTCATTAAAATAACCACGTGTTGCAAACTCATGATTCAGCTATCATGGTGGAGATGGGTCTATTTCAAGTCTATGAACAGAATCCTGAATTCGACAGGAATATATAGGGGGACTTGTCATAAACTTTAAGTCTCTCTTGATAGCTGAGTCGGTAGGGTCCCTGCCATCATGGTTTCTAGCCGTACAGGTGGTGGTTCGAATCACCACCCGGCCAGAAGCTGTTACCATAAAATGAATTGCAAGTGGATATGTATTCCCAAGATAGAATTCGGTATTAAATGCATTTCCTGGGTGATATTTACATTAATTAAAATCACGTGTGCTTGTGATATATGTTCATTAAAATAACCACGTGTTGCTAACTCACGATTCAGCTATCATGGTGGAGATGGGTCTATTTCAAGTCTATGAACAGAATCCTGAATTCGACAGGAATATATAGGGGGACTTGTCATAAACTTTTAGTCTCTCTTGATAGCTGAGTCGGTAAGGTCCGTGCCAGCATGGTTTCTAGCCGTACAGATGGTGGTTCGAATCACCACCCGGCCAGAAGCTGTTACCATAAAATGAATTCCAAGTGGATATGTATTCCCAAGATAGAATTCGGTATTAAATGCATTTCGTGGGTGATATTTACATTAATTAAAATCACGTGTGCTTGTGATATATGTTCATTAAAATAACCACGTGTTGCAAACTCACGATTCAGCTATCATGGTGTAGATGGGTCTATTTCAAGTCTATGAACAGAATCCTAAATTTGACAGGAATATGTAGGGGGACTTGTCATAAACTTTTAGTCTCTCTTGATAGCTGAGTCGATAGTGTCCCTGCCAGCAAGGTTTCTAGCCGTACAGGTGGTGGTTCAAATCACCACCCGGCCAGAAGCTGTTACCATGAAATGAATTCCAAGTGGATATGTATTCCCAAGATAGAATTCGGTATTAAATGCATTTCCTGGGTGATATTTACATTAATTAAAATCACGTGTGCTTGTGATATATGTTCATTAAAATAACCACGTGTTGCTAACTCACGATTCAGCTATCATGGTGGAGATGGGTCTATTTCAAGTCTATGAACAGAATCCTGAATTCGACAGGAATATATAGGGGGACTTGTCATAAACTTTTAGTCTCTCTTGATAGCTGAGTCGGTAAGGTCCCTGCCAGCATGGTTTCTAGCCGTACAGATGGTGGTTCGAATCACCACCCGGCCAGAAGCTGTTACCATAAAATGAATTCCAAGTGGATATGTATTCCCAAGATAGAATTCGGTATTAAATGCATTTCGTGGGTGATATTTACATTAATTAAAATCACGTGTGCTTGTGATATATGTTCATTAAAATAACCACGTGTTGCAAACTCACGATTCAGCTATCATGGTGGAGATGGGTCTATTTCAAGTCTATGAACAGAATCCTAAATTTGACAGGAATATGTAGGGGGACTTGTCATAAACTTTTAGTCTCTCTTGATAGCTGAGTCGATAGTGTCCCTGCCAGCATGGTTTCTAGCCGTACAGGTGGTGGTTCAAATCACCACCCGGCCAGAAGCTGTTACCATGAAATGAATTCCAAGTGGATATGTATTCCCAAGATATAATTCGGTATTAAATGCATTTCATGGGTGATATTTACATTAATTAAAATCATGTGTGCTTGTGATATATGTTCATTAAAATAACCACGTGTTGCAAACTCACGATTCAGCTATCATGGTGGAGATGGGTCTATTTCAAGTCTATGAGCAGAATCCTGAATTCGACAGGAATATGTAGGGGGACTTGTCATAAACTTTTAGTATCTTTTGATAGCTGAGTCGATAGTGTCCCTGCCAGCACGGTTTCTAGCCGTACAGGTGGTGGTTCGAATCACCACCCGGCCAGAAGCTGTTACCATAAAATGAATTCCAAGTGGATATGTATTCCCAAGATAGAATTCGGTATTAGATGCATTTCGTGGGTGATATTTACATTAATTAAAATCACGTGTGCTTGTGATATATGTTCATTAAAATAACCACGTGTTGCAAACTCACGATTTAGCTATCATGGTGGAGATGGGTCTATTTCAAGTCTATGAACAGAATCCTGAATTCGACAGGAATATGTAGGGGGACTTGTCATAAACTTTTAGTCTTTCTTGATAGCTGAGTCGGTAGGGTCCCTGCCAGTATGGTTTCTAGCCGTACAGATGGTGGTTCGAATCACCACCCGGCCAGAAGCTGTTACCATAAAATGAATTCCAAGTGGATATGTATTCCCAAGATAGAATTCGGTATTAAATGCATTTCGTGGGTGATATTTACATTAATTAAAATTACGTGTGCTTGTGATATATGTTCATTTAAATAACCACGTGTTGCAAACTCACGATTCAGCTATCATGGTGGAGATGGGTTTATTTCAAGTCTATGAACAGAATCCTGAATTCGACAGGAATTTGTAGGGGGACTTGTCATAAAGTTTTAGTCTCTCTTGATAGCTGAGTCGGTAGGGTCCCTGCCAGCATGGTTTCTAGCCGTACAGGTGGTGGTTCGAATCACCACCCGGCCAGAAGCTGTTACCATAAAATGAATTCCAATTGGATATGTATTCCCAAGATAGAATTCTGTATTAAATGTATTTCGTGGGTGATATTTACATTAATTAAAATCACGTGTGCTTGTGATATATGTTCATTAAAATAACCACGTGTTGCAAACTCACGATTCAGCTATCATGGTGGAGATGGGTCTATTTCAAGTCTATGAACAGAATCCTGAATTCGACAGGAATATTTAGGGGGACTTGTCATAAACTTTTAGTCTCTCTTGATAGCTGAGTCGGTAGGGTCCCTGCCAGCATGTTTTTCTAGCCGTACATGTGGTGGTTCGAGTCACCACCCGGCCAGAAGCTGTTACCATAAAAGGAATTCCAAGTGGATATGTATTCCCAAGATAGAATTCGGTATTAAATGCTTTTCGTGGGTGATATATATATATATATATATATATCAACTTACAAATTTATTGGAGACATGATGTTTAGTGCAATTTGTATTAGACTCTAACTGAAACTATTCAGTCTTCCTAGGAATATTTACAATATTTTACTCCAGAGATATTTCTTTGGAAATTTACGACCTTTGTTTCGTATGTTTATCATTTAACACAATATATGAGAACGCATTGTGTTTACTAAAGGAGGCTAGACGTATTGAGTCCAAACCTTGGAACATACACTGCAATTTCTGAAATTAACGTTGGCTACTCTGTCTTCATTTTGGGGAGATGTCACGATTATGACGTAATAAATGTCGAGAGAGATTTCTGAGTTCCTCATTATCAATCGATTGCCAAGAAAAACAAAAATATATATTTCAAATTTTCTACTCTCCAAACTTTTATAGAATTCAAAACCTTGTACTTTTCCAAATTTGGTCCTCCCGAAATATTCACGTGAAAATTAGGATAATTTTTCTCAAGCTACTGTTTCTTTCTAATTGTTTGGCGAAAATACAGCTTTGCTTTTTCAAAATTTCTCTTTTAGAAACGTTTCACGAACGTATATTTTCGTCAATTCCAGAACAGACGAAGGAATATCTACCTGGAATCTCTTGACATGAAGTGAGTGTTGTAGATAGCAACATGGACATCAACTGTTCCCTTCTTTATCGCCTCCTCACAGATTCCAGCTCCATCGTAAGAGAAAAATAAGAGATTCCGCCCTTTCTTCAAAATGTTATACTTGGAGACGAGAAAATGTAAAACCTAGAAAAGTGTTGCCTTAAATCAATCGGTGTCAAAAGTGCCAATGAAGATTGCGTAAGTGAAAAAAGAAGAATATATATATATATATATATATATATATATATATATACAAACATAATTATACATACATAATTATGGTAAATTTTGTAAATTTAGACGTGTTTTCATATTCAAATAAGCCATCTATGTTTTATATACTATAGCCTTGATTCTATTAACGACCTCGGGATCAGAGTCCAGGTGAAATCATACAAAGACAAAAGCTTCTAATTGGCCGGGAGTCGAACCCTGGTCTAGAACACTTGTATGAACACTGACTTACCACTTGGCCAAGTGGTATGTCAATATTCATACAAGTTGCCTGGACCATGGTTCGATTCCCGGCTGGTCAGAAGCTATAGTCTTTGAATGATTTCACCTCGGGCTCTGATCCCGAGGTCGTTAAGGGAATGCAGACATCATCGTACCCAAAATATATGGCTTTTTTGAAAACATACATATATATATGTATATATATATATATATATATATATATATATTTTATTATATATATATATATATATATCTTAACTGGGCGGAAATTCTACCTCAATAGACATCTGCCAAAAAGGATCATTACTAGTGGCGGTTAAATTCTTGTTTTTGACTCTGCAGCGCAGCTTATTAATATGAAAACACGTAGCCTTATCTATATAAATACACAAGCTGTTGCTGCTGTTGTTTTAATAGCAGCAGTACTGGTTTTCTTGTAGTAGTCATAGCCGTAGTCTATAAAAGCAGCAGTATCAGTAGCAATAGTAGTAGTAGTAGTAATGATTTTCATGTTGCTGTTGTTCGAAGTACAGTTTAACTTTATTTAGAAAAGCTGAATGCTATAACCATGACTCTATTCCCAAATCTACTGCATTGAAAAGTCTAACTAATATTACCATATCAATTTATTGAGAAATCATCGTTACCCAATCTGTGAAGCTCTTTACACATACTGTATATGCAAAACATTGAACAAGCGATTGTCATATGAATTTCTTTTCCTGTAGAGAAAAATTATGATTTGTTGAGATATCAATCTAATTTAAACTTTTGGTTTCTGGGCATGAGCGTGATCATAATTACCTTTAAAAGGTTATATACTAAATTAAATGGATATTTTCTAAATTAAAATAGATCGACTTATCTTGCAAGTAGCAGATAAATGAATTAGGACCATGTAATGTTAATTTCCCGGTTTAATCAATTCCATGCAACTTATTTTTATGAGAAGGATTAGTGTTGATAATTGTTTATTTGCATTATTATAGTGATAATATCAATTATAGGAAACGCATAAAGCAAACAACGATTGGTATTGAATTAATGAAAAACTGAAACCTTCAATTTATCTTTTTTTTTTTATTTCAATCTATGTAAATAACTATACAAAAAGGCACTTACTCTCACACACACAAAAAACAGACATACACGCCCGCACACACACACACACACACACACACATATATATATATATATATATATCTATCTATATATATACTTATACATATATATACTTATACATATATATATAAATATATATATATATATATATATACTTATACATATATATACTTATACATATATATATATATATATATATAAATATATATATATATATATATATATGTATACATATACATATATATATATATTTATATATATAAATATTTACCCATATATATATATATATATATATATATTTATATATATATATATATATATATATATATATAGGTAAGTCTATATTCGACAAATTATTTCTGGGATAAAGGTTCTATCCCCACAACCTGCATCGTTTATATTCCAAAACCCTGTGTGCCTACAATGCAAGATTTCTCCCTAGACGACACCCATTTAGGACGTGAAGACTGCAATGTCGATTAGCGCGAACAGACGGACATAGGTAAATTCAATAAAGCCTATTATATTAATTACTTACCTTGAGTTACATTAGTTACTTATTTTACTTCAAGGTGAACATTAATTTGCTACAGGACTTCCCCAGTCATTTTACCATGTTCGTTCGAAAGCTCCAGAAAGTACCCATCAAAACCATTCGCTGTGGCCTCTCTAAGGGAATGTGTGTAGAAAGTTTTGCAAAAATCCCAAAGGTGTCCAACTTTAATCTACAGATTTGCAGCTTTTCTGTCCAATTTTTGCAAATATGAAAATCTTACACCGGAAACGAAACAGTTTCTCGAAATAATGAGTTTAATGACATTTTGGGAAACATTTTCCACAGACAAAAGTCACTTTAATATTTCCATTCAATGTTTGGGGGTTTTAGTGTTTCACTAGTTTTACAAACCTGAGATCCTTTTTCAGTTGATTACATCTTATGATATAAACGATGGTTTCTTCAGAGATTCTGACATATTCTGGAAAGGGATTGACACATTTCTTATCGGTGGATATGAAATTCAGACTAGTCATAACAAGCTTTGTTCTTCAAACGAATAAAACATGGAAGTAATAAGTGGATGAGTAATAAATATTATACTGGTAATAAAAGTGAAATAATAATAATAATAATAATAATAATAATAATAATAATAATAATAATAATAATAATAATAATAATAATAATAATAATAATAATAATAATAATAATAATAATAGAATTTTCGAATTTTTTTTTTACTCCTGAAAATATATTGGTCGTTCAGATAGTTTGAAGTTAGCTTGGTGAGAGACAATAATTCAGTTTGACAAATTAGCAAACACTCATCGGAAGTAATCATAAAAAGAATCCTTTTCTGTTATCAAACTACAAGGACAGTCAAAGAAATACCCATCCATTTATTCTTAGTCCAAGGAAAGGCCGATAAAGGACCCTAGAAAAAAGTTCTTAGTACCCAAATGGGCCATATCATTCCATGCACGGACTTCGGATCCATCCCCAGGGACGAAGGATGTTTCTAACGAGTCCTTGTCAACTGAAGTCTTTCTCTGTGTCATCGTTATAGATCAGAAGCAAGCTGGGCTTGCTCGTAAGAATATCAAGAAGTAGATTTCACCTTCTGGAGCTTTTACGACATTTGTGTTGCTTATCAGTTGCGAATCTTGAAGTAAAGCATTTTCAACTATGTCTGATAGATACGAGTAGAAAGAAAGGTGATTTATATATATCCATGAAATGGAAAAGGTATATCAACACTTTAGTATAAAAATGAGGCAAAGTGTGATCATTCTACGTATTTGTCGTGAATTAGATAATTTATTTTTTCTGTAAGTGAATTGTGGGAAATCTAGATCAAGCCTATTTACCCTCAAAATGGTAAAGACTGTATCATTACTTTTGCTCCTATCCTTTCCTTCCATAATGCCATCTTTGAAGTGGAAAGCGTGTAAACGACTTTTTATATTTTAGAAAATATATCTTGTATTGAAATTTTATCCACGTTAAGAATGTGTTGCTTCCAATTTGTGAGACTTATACCAGCCATGACATAATTGTTATAGTTTTTCTACTAATCGGAAATGTTGGTTATCATAGAAGAGGGCATTGGGAAATTAATATTATTTTTTATTCTAAAATTTTCTCTCCTTTAATGTT
>NC_090741.1:89629148-89641648 GCF_036898095.1 Palaemon carinicauda | reverse complement strand
ATTGTGGTCAGGAAGTTCGTATGATTGGCCTTCATTTTAGCGCTGTATTTGACCGTGTTAATCATGAGGCCCTTGTTTACCAACTGAAACAGTTTGGAGTGGGTGGGTCGTTTCTTAGTATTATTATTGATTTTTTAAGTAATAGGTCTCAAGGAGTTGTTGTTGATGGGCACCATATTGATTATAGGAATTTAATACCAGTGTTCCACAGGGTAGTGTTCTTGGCCCATTACTTTTCATACTATACACACATGACATGTGGTTTGGCCTAGAAAACAAGCTTGTTGCATATGCAGATGATGCTACTCTCTTTGCATCAATTCCACCCCATGAATGTAGATCTGGGTTTGGTGAATCCCTTAATAGAGATTTAGCTAGATTTAGTGCATGGTGCAAATTATGGGGTATGAAGTTGAATCCTAACAAAACTCAAAGTATGATTGTAAGTAGGTCAAGGACGGTGGCTCCTGAACATCCGGATCTCAGTATTGATAATGTTTCTTTAAATTTGTATGACACTTTTAAAATTTTAGATGTGATTCGCGACAGCAAATTTCCTTTTGAGAAACGTATAAGGTCTGTGTCTTCTTCAATTGCACAAAAAATAGGCTTATTGAGGAAGTCTTTCAAGATTTTTGGTGATCATCTACTCTGAAGAAGTGTTTTAATTTTTTTATTCTACTTTGTTTTGAGTATTATTCTCCTGTCTAGTCTTCAGCTGCTGATTCTCATCTTAGTTTGTTGGACAAAAACTTACGGTCTATTAAATTTCCTATTCCTAATCTAGATATTAATCTCTGGCACCGTCGTTCAATTAGTTCATTATGCATTTTGCATAAGATTTTTCATAACTCTGACCATCCTTTACATTCAGATCTCCCTGGACAATTCTATCCTGTTCGTAATACTAGGCAGGCAGATTAATTTTAATAGCCCGGCCTTCTCCATCATGAGCCTCAATACTACGCAGTACTCTAGAAGTTTATTCCAGCTGTTATCCAGTTGTGGAATGATCTTCCTAATTGGGTAGTTGAATCCGTAGAACTTCAAAAGGTCAAAGTTGGAGCAAATGCTTTTTTTATTTATTTAATATTTGTTTTTTATGTTGTTAATAGTTTATATGTGACATATCTGTTTTGACGTTGTTACTTTTTTTTTACAATGATTTATTGTTAATTTGTTCTCTTCATTTATTTATTTCCTTATATCCTTTCCTCACTGGGCTATTTTTCCCTGTTAGAGCCCCTGGGCTTATAGAACCTTGCTTTTCCAACTAGGGTTGTAGCTTGGATAGTAATAATAGTATATATATATATATATATATATATATATATATTATTATTATTATTATTATTATTATTATTATTATTATTATTATTATTTTCTGTAATTGTTTCATTATAAAGATGACATCCACAGTCCCTCTCCCTCTCATGAATCTTTACTGCTGTTTCCAATCTTTACTGTCTTTTTCAATTTCTCATTTATTAATATTTCTACCACTTTCGAACCATTTTCTGTTAATTCAATTCCACTGTAGTTACTGCATTCCATGATGTCACCTTTCTGCTCAAATATAGATATCATTACTCTCTCTTCCAGTCTTTAGGCATTATTCAATCTTCCCATATTGCTCTCAATAAATCCAGCATACATTCTTCTCCCTCTATTGTTTGTATATTGACCATTTCAATTAGGAACTCCGATGTGTCCGGTGCTTTACCATTCTTCATTCTAGTCAACACCTGCTTTACTTCCGAAATCTGTATCCCATCACTGGCCCCTTCACGCGTTGTGCTCCCAGCTCTTCTTTCTCCTTTTCAGTATAGTCCCTGATCTCCTCCTAATGTCATCATCTCCATGCAATATATTTCTATCTTTATCCCAGTTGCCCGAAATCCTGCAAACCAACTTAGAATGTGGTGGCCCGAACTTGTGCAACTTTGCACTGTATATATGTATATGTATATATATATATATATATATATATATGTATATGTATATATATATATATATATATACATACATATATATATATATATATATACACACACACATATATATATATATATATATGTGTGTGTGTGTGGTGTGTGTGTGGTCGTGTGTGTGTGTGTGTGTGTGTGTATGTGTGTGTGTAAATTATCAGTTTCAAGAAATAATATGGTTTTGTGATTCCGTAAAAACTCAAAGATCTCCTATAATATTGCAGAACTTTGACTGCATCATTAACAGTCGGAGCAGTAATTGATTGTCCATGTTTCTTCAGGGCCTAATCCGGTTGGACAGAAGAAAAAAAAAAAAACTATATATTCGGTAAATTTAATTCCACTGCCAGCAAAGTTTCCAATTGGTCTGAGGTTAATTTTCTTTCTATTTTTCTTATTTTTCTCAGTTTGGCACCGATTTAAAATGTACTTACGATTGTTCGGTCACTAAATAATAATAATAATAATAATAATAATAATAATAATAATAATAATAATAATAATAATAATAATAATAATAATAATAATAATAATAATAATAATAATAAGAGATATTTTCAATTACCGAAAACCTATGTATTTTGGTATAATTTCTTCAGTTTTTAACATCAGTACAAAACGATTTCGTTACCTTACTACAAGTACTTACTTTTTGCACATTTTAGCAAAAAAAAAAAAAAAAAAAAAAAAAAAAAAAAAAGAATCCCTTCGGAATTTGCTTCATTGAAGGAATAAATTCATGAAGTTAAACAAAAGGAGAACATTGATTAAAGATAAATTGAGATCTTTACTTCGCTTCAACTTGAAGTACTGTGGAGTCAACTTGCTGATAGTTCATAAACAAATATACATTGTGTTTTCTCGTGAAATTAATTATCTTTTTGTACCTTTTTGTACCTTCGAAAATCTCTCTCTCTCTCTCTCTCTCTCTCTCTCTCTCTCTCTCTCTCTGATTGTTATAAACTTCGTTGTATTCATTGGATATTCTTCTTCAAAATCCATCGAATTTATGTCCAAAAAAATCTGTTGAATAACCTAGGTCTCTCTCTCTCTCTCTCTCTCTCTCTCTCTCTCTCTCTCTCTCTCTCTCGTCATACCGATATCTTTTGACCGTTCCAAAGTTCTTCATATCTCGTCCACCGAACGTGGAACGTATAACTGTTCCTGGAATGTGTTATTCATTGTGCAATTTTCTTACCTTTTCCTCCAGGCCAAAAAACATCGAAGTGTTGCATCATTACAGATTGAATTCCGCATATTACGTCAGCTCTTTCGCATCTTTTCTCTCTTTTCCACAATTTATTTTAATTCATCTTTGCATTATTTTTTTGTTTTATCGCATATCCTATTCTCATTCATTCTCTGTTCTCTCTTGATTATTATTATTATTATTATTATTATTATTATTATTATTATTATTATTATTATTATTATTATTATTGATGTTGTTGTTTTTTTATTTTTTTGCTGTTGTTGTTGTTATTATCATTATTTTCACAAATATATATATATATATATATATATATATATATATAGTTGATAAGAAAAGAAATAAAAAAAACTTAATAATAACGAACATGTTTAAAGGCATTATCATCTTAACTATATAAAAAAGAAAATAGAAACTAAAGCAAAAAAAAAAAAAAACCCTACGAATCTTACAAATCAAATCTGTCCATTTCTGTCTCACTTTTTCATGGCTTTTTCCTTATCCTTCTGTTTCTGTTACACCATTTTTATGTTTTTTTCTCTTTATCTGTTCATTTCTGTCACAGTTTTTTGGGTTTTTTTCTTAATTTTCTTTCTATAGTATTTCCCATATCTTGTATTTTGCCTCACCTTTCATTGCAGCTTTATCCATATCCTCCGATTTCTGTCACACCCCTTTTGCTAGTTTGTTTTCCTTTATTTGTCCATTTCTTGCACATTAATTGTTATTACCTTTCCTTAATGTTTTATTCCTGTTACAACCTTTATCATATATTTTTCTTTTAATTTATATATCTTTCGCACACTTTTATAACTTTTTCCATTTTTGTCTATAATTCTCTTTTTCCTTATTTAAGTATTTCTGTCACCCTTACCCTTTTTAATAGATAGATTTTCCATTATCTCTCTATATCTCTTTCCTTATTTATCTGTTTCTGTCACACTCTTTTTTATATAGCTTTTCCACTATCTCTCTATATTTCTATATTTTCTTATTTATCTATTTTTGTCCTTTTATAGCTTTTTATTCTAGGGTCAATGGCCTTTTTATTCGTGACGTTATATAACGCCAAATCAATGTCTCCATATTCTGGAATCTTTAAAAGAAGGTTGATATTTTTGTTGTAAAAACTACCTTTTAAATTTCCTTGAAACTTTTTTTATTACCTATCCTTCGTTTTTATTCGTGTTAATGCATGTACGATTCCATATTCAGATTCTCTTGCCATATCTGACCTCTGGAATGATGGAAGCCTTTGACCTTCTGGTGGTGACCTTCCAAAAAGGGGAAAGGCTCATGGTGGAAAAAAAAGAAAATTTAACGACCAAGTACTTAACTCAGAGAGAGAGAGAGAGAGAGAGAGAGAGAGAGAGAGAGAGGAGAGAGAGAGTGAGAGAGAGAGAGAGGTGATGGAATGAAGAAAGGGTAAAAGGATATCCAGCAGATTCTGGAAGGTCACGTGGGGTAAGAGGAAGAATAGACAATAAAAATGGATGACGATTTAGAGGAATAACGAATAACGAAAGTAATATCATATGACAAAATGATGAAAGTGAAGAGAGACTATGTCTCGTCTGAGGAAGGGAGAGCGGAATATGAGGTAGAGAACGGATGAGTTAGGAAATATTACCCAGGCAATAGGTTGAAATGAAAATTAAGGGAACACACTCTCTCTCTCTCTCTCTCTCTCTCTCTCTCTCTCTCTCTCTCTCTCTCTCTAAATTTTTCGAAGCTTCTCGCTTGATAACACTGTTATTCCTCTATATTTTTTAGCTCAACAAAATGCCTTGGGAAACATTCTTCCTCTCTCGTTCATTCTCTACTTTCTATTACTTTATTAATCCTTTAGAAATTTCCTCTCATTACTCTAATATAAGACGTTATTTCGTCCTTAGTTATTAATCTGAATTATTATCCATTTTATTAGCCTTTTCCCATTCCTTCAGTAAGTTCCCTGTATACGATCCGTTAGGATTCCATGTCACTTTTCTCTCATATCTCTTTAATATCTTTTAGTTTTTCTCTGGTGAAAATTGTTGTATCCAATATACTGAGAGTTCTCTCTCTCTCTCCTCTCTCTCTCTCTCTCTCTCTCTCACACACACACACACACACACACATATATATATATATATATATATATAGATAGATATTTATATATATATATATATATATAGATATTTATATATATATATATATATACTATATATCACTTACTAAATTCCCGTCGGAATTCTCCGGGTTGGGTCCTGCATCTGATATCGCCATTCTCTCCAGAGACTTCTATCCAATGCCATCTGTGCCAGCTGCTGAAGTGTCTCACCTCTATTTGCTCTCTTGAAGGTTTTCACCCATGAATCTCTTGATTGTCCTCTTGGTCTATTTCCGGCCACTCGACCATGTAGCACTATCTTTGGCCATCTGTCCTCTTCCATCCTCTGTACATGGCCAAACCATCTCCTCTGAATATCTTCCACTCTAATCAGAAGTGTGTCCTCACACCCAGCCATTTATCTCACTCTCTTGTATGTAATTCTGTCCTCCCATCTTACACCGCAGATTCTTCTCAGACATTTCATTCAAAACCGAATAACTTTTTCTCTTCTCTCTTCTTCAGTATTCAGCATTCAGCACCGTATATCACAGTGGGGATTACTATTGCTCTTAATAGTCTAATTTTCAACTTAATGATATATTTCTATCTTTCCAGATTCTTCTCAGCCTTCCAGATGCTTTCTGGCTACTTAAGATTCGGTCTTGTATTGCTCTTTCCATCTTTCCATCTGCTGTGAAAAACACTCCCGAACATTTAAACTCATTGACTGTTCCACTTCTCCCTCTGAATGCTGCATTTCCAAAGCCTCTCTCTCGCGTCCAATTTTCATACTTTTGGTTTTCTCTCTATTTATCATTAATTCATACCTACTGCACTGCTCCTCCACCATTCTCAACACTCTCTGAAGTTCCTCCTTAGTGTCAGCTTAAAGCACTATGTCATTTGCATATCTCATGCTAGATATTTTTTTTCCCTCCTATATCTATGCCACCCTCATAATCTCCAAGTGTCATTCTCATTACCCATTCCAAGTATAGTTGAAGAGGTGTGGTGATAGTAGGCAACCCGGTATAACCCCACCAGTGGTTATGACTCTTCTGTCAAACACTTTCATTTTCTTACTCTAGCCGGTGTCTTTTCATACAATCTCCTGATGGTTTCCAGTATTTTGGTTCTAATCCCCAATCCTTCAAATCCTAATCGTTCCTTTCCTCCATATAGAGTCAAACAGTTGCCTGAAGACAATAAATACACGATACAAATCTTTTTCCTTCTCTCAGAATTTTTCTATGATTTGTGAGAAGGTGAATACATGATCAACTGTTCCTCTACCCGCCTAAATCCTGCTTGACCCTCATCAATTATTTCCTCTTCTTGCCTTGCTATTATACTTTGATTTTTGCTAAAACTTTATAAGCATGTGGTAATAGACTGATAGGCCTATAATTTTTGCATAAGGTGGTGTCCCCTTTCTTGTGTTTTGGAATTATAATGTTTTCATCCAATCATTTGGAGCTGCTTGTCCATCTACTATATCCATGCATAAATCACACAACCATCTTTCTACCATTTCACCGCCAGCCTTAAGCAATTCCTTTGGTACTCCATCTATCCATGGTGCTTTCCCACTTGACGTAGTTCTTGAAGCTTTTTCCACTTCTTCTATCAGGAGATCTGGCATTTCCTGTATGTTCCATAGCTCTCCTCTTAGTTCTGGATAATCTTCTCCAGTTACCAGTCTCACACCTTTATATATATATATATATATATATATATATATTTCTAATACATATATATATATATATATACATGTGTGTGTGTGTGTGTGTGTGTGTAATCTGTGTATTTCTGAGTGAAGATACTTTATCTTTGTAAAAGGGCTTGTGTATCTCCTTGTCCAGCATAGCTGTACTAATCAGGGTTACCCATACTAGGTGGGTTTGCCTTGAGCAATCACAACAAAAAACCCTACCACCATTAATCAGGACCGGCAAGCGCTGTTATGAAAACTGACCAACCACAAGATATGACGAAAACATGTTAGAATCTCTTGTCCTGCTTGAGTTGTTGTTGTTGTTGTTGTTGTTGTTAAGATAATTTGTTGGCTATATTGAAAACTGTCAATTGACTTGGTAAGTAAAAATGTATGAATTGAAGAAAAAACAAAGAAATTATAAAGTATGAACTACATCGTGATAGAAATTAGGTGGAAAAGGGGAGAAGAAGAGATGAATTACATAATCGTAAATAACGGTAGAAGATGATAAGTGAAAGTGGAAAGATGAAAACTAACCAATGATGAAAGAAATTGGAATGGGATAAACGAGCGTAATATCTGTCGACAAGATGATGATGAGAAAAGATGTATTAAAATGAGAGGAGAAAGCAAATAAAGTGATTAATGAGGGAGGAACCAAGTTATGGACAAAAATTACTTAGAATATCGATAGAAATCAAGGGGTGAAACTATGAAAACCTCTGATGAAAATTATTCATTTATTTTACGGACAAACCAAGCGAGAATATTTTGGGGAAAGAAATAAGTGCATCGTTAATAAAGTACAAGGGAGAGAGAGAGAGAGAGAGAGAGAGAGAGAGAGAGAGAATGCATGTATGTCAGTAGTTCCAGAGACTTCTTGATGTCAGGAAGTCCTATCATATATACACACACACGCACACACACACACACACATATATATATATATATATATATATATAGATAGATAGATAGATAGATAGATAGATATATATAGATAAATAGATACATTGAGAGGCAGTGCAATGCATTCTCACACTTAACCGATTCTCATTACAGATTTTTCTTGTCTGATTTTATCGGTGGCCACGACCCCCTATAGTTGACTAACTACTTTTACAATTGCACAATGCTCTGACAACGAACACAGAAGAATATACAGAATTCCAGAGAGAGAGAGAGAGAGAGAGAGAGAGAGAGAGAGAGAGAGAGAGAGAGAGAGTTATTAGTCATAGGAATCAGTTTTTTAAAGAAAAATATCACTATCATCGTGACTTCTTCCATAAGTATATATTTGAACTTTTGATGATAATGAAGGTGACAATATAATAAAAATAACATCAAACTCCTCTTATGTTTCAATCATTATTTGGATTGACAAAAACATCAAGGTGCTTATCCCAACCCACAATTCAGTACTGAGAAAGAATATACTTCACTGACAGTCATCGGAAGTAATCAGAGAGAAGAATCCTTTTCTGTTATCAAACTCTAAAGACAGTCCACATACCCATGCATTTATTCTTGGTCCAAGGAAAGGCCGATAAAGTACCCTAGGAGAAAGTTCTTTGTATCCAAATGGGCCATATCATTCCATGCGAGGACGTGGAGTGAGGATGTTTCTAACGAGTCATTGTTAACCAAAGTCTTTCTCTGTGTCATCTTTATGTATCAGAAGCGAACCGGGCTTGCTCGTAAAGACGCCCCTGATTCCCCCTTTTGGAGCATTGACGAAAAGTTGTGATGCTTATCAGTTGCGAATCATAAAGGAAATCTTTTTTAACTATGTTTGAAATATACTATGTGAAGGATAGGAGTATTATATATAAGCATAAAATGAAAGATGTATAATCACCCTTTTTATTTAAAAAAAGGGCAGAGTTTGATCATTCAAAATATATGGAGAAAAGGAGAAAATTCCACCTTCTCCAAGTGAAGTGTGGGAAATCTAGATTAAGCCGATTTACCCTGGACATAGCAATGACCATAGCATTACCTTTGCTCCTCTCCTCTTCTTTCATGCTGCCGTCTTTGAAGTGGAAGTTGTGTATATACACACACACACACACACACACACACACCACATATATATATATTATATATATATATTAGAAAACATTCTTTTTAATGAAATTTCATTCATGTTACGAATGAGTTGCTGCCAATTTTTGAGAACTTATTCCATCAGAACATAATTGTGAAAGTTTTTCTATCAATTGAAAATATTGTTCATCTTAGAGGAAATTTATTAGAACCACAGTAACACGACGAAAGTAATATTATCTTATATTCTTATTTTTATCTCAGAGACAATGAGACAGGCAGTTGTTTTTAAAAATATTATAAACTGGCCTTTTCTATCTTTATATATTTTATATAGTTGTTTACAAACATTATCGGTATATATTTTAGAAATTTTCCTTTTATTGGAATGTCATTAACGTTAAGAACAAATTGCTCCCAGTTTTTGAGAACTTATACCAGCAGTGACATGATTGTTAAAGTTTTTCTATCAATCGGAAATGTTGGTCATCTTTGAGGAAATTTAGGAGAACCACAAAAACATGGGGAAAGTAACATCATTTTATATTCTTAAATTATCTTTGTTTTTATGTTATAAACTGACCTTTTTATTTCAACACATTTTTATATAGATGTTTCCAAGCATTCAGTTAAGATTAGATCTAAATAATAAAAACAGAGATGTCCTCACCTCATTTTTTCTTAGAAACATTACCAGAAGGTAACCGCCTCATATGCTCTAACGATCAATGTTTCCCATTGTATCTCCCCTCTGGATAAATCCGAGTCTAATTGTGCGTGGCCAGAGTGTATGATCAGCATAAATTCCAAAAAGTCCCCAAATTCCAAGCGTTTAATTCCCACCTTCCCTCTCGCCAATAGCTGGATACGTTCCCTTAAGAGTTCATTGGGGTGATTTATAAAGAAAAATTCGAACAATGGCAGTTATTTGTGATGCGAACGTTATCGTATATCATCCTTGATTACTCGGATAAAATCACGTTATTTTATTCCCAGATTGAAGGGAGGGCGAAGACTATGATTCAACACTAATGCTCTCGCTTATTCCATTATTTTTTTTTATTGTCTCTTCTTTCTCATTCCCTTTTTCTTATTACACATTCAAGGAGCTTCAATTACTTCTCGCTTCGATCCTGTTTTTAAGGATATTTTTCCCAATAACTTTTATAATTTTTTTTTCTGATTCTTATTTGAACGAGGTTTTCATTATAGGTTTCTTAATAAAGTTCAAGTATTTTGTTTTCCTGGAAATAAACATGAAATATGGGGTTTGATATAAATCAAAATTTTTTATTTACTTAATATATATCAAATATGCTCATTTATTATGTAAATTTCTGTTGATTATATCCATTCACGTTTCTCTCTTATTGCAATAATGGCTAGAGTTTTTCATTAATAATAATAGTAATAAATATAATGACGACTGCCATATCATTATTTTTATTGTTTTTAATATTATTACGAAATTGATATCAATTTTTTTTCATACCCGATATTATTATAACTTTTATTATTATTATTATTATTATTATTATTATTATTATTATTATTATTATTATTATTATTATTATTATTATTATTATTATTATTATTATGCCCCCTGTGGCCCGCGGTGGCATAAACAATCAGAATAGCGCTGACGTATCCCTGCATGTCGTAAGAAGCGACTAAAAGGGACGGGATGAGGGGGCTGAGAATCCCCTCTCCTGAATTTTAATCCTATGAGATATCAAAGAAGATGAGCTGGGGGGAAAGTGAAAGCTCCTCGCACTCTAGTTTTCGGGTGTTTGAATGTGCATGGATGTAGTACGATAGAGATTAAAAGACGTGAGATTGGAAATATGTTTAGGAATAGAAGGATGGATATATTGGCTCTGTGTGAGACAAAGTTAAATGGGAAAGGTGAAGTGATGTTTGGTGAAATGTCTGGTAGAGTATCTGGGATTGAAGGGGGAAGAGCACGAGAAGGTGTGGCTTTATTACTGAGTGAATGGATGACAGGTAAACTAGTGGGAATGGAAGGAGATATCATCTAGGTTAATGTGGGTAAGGGTTAGGTTGGGTAGGGAATGTTGGGCTTTTCTCAGTGCGTATGGGCAAGGTTGTGAGAAAAGTGAAGAAGAGCGGAATGAGTTCTGGAATGAATAAACTAGGTGTGCAGAAGGACTGTGTAGAATGAATTATGTAGTTGTCATGGGTGACTTAGATGCTAGAATGGGCGCTGGAGAGGTAGAAGGTGTCATTGGGAAATGACGTACCCGGTGAAAATGAGAGTGGTGAGAGACTGGTAGATATGTGTGTTGAGCAAGAGATGGTGATAAGTTTCAGCTTTTTCAAAAAGAAAGATAAAAATAAGTATACTTGAGTATGAGTGGCAAATGGAAGTGGTAAAAAGGCCGCTAATGAAATATGTGTTGATAACTAAAGGAATGTTTGGAAGATTGAAAGACATGCACTTGTTTAGGGGTATGGCTAACTGTATGTCTGATCATTTTTTGTTTGAAGGAAAACTAGTTGTAGCAAAAGAGTTGGGGAATAGAGTAGGTGGATGTGAAAGGGAGCTAATGAGGGTTGAAGAGTTAATAAAACGGGGGGTAAAAAGAAGATTGTTGGAGGCAGCACGAGGAAGGGCAATGAATAGTGGAATGAATGAGTGAAGGTAAAAGTGGAAGTGAAAATGAGGGCTTTTGAAGAATGGCTGCAGAGTAATAGTGTAGAGAAGTATGAAAGATATAAAGAGAAAAATGTGGAAGTAAAGTGCAAGGTAAGTGAGGCAAAGAGGGCAACGGACCTGAGGTGGGGTCAGGGATTGGGTCATTCATATGAAGAGAATAAGAAGAAAATTTGGAAAGAAGGGAAGAGAGTAAGGAAGGCTGGTTCAAAAATTGAAGAGAAAGTGAGAGGTGGAGATGGAAGGTTGATAAAAGGAGAGGAGGAAAGGAAAAGGTGGGCGGAGTATTTTGAAAGTGTACTGAATGCTTAGGATAATAGGGAGGCAGATATAATTGCTGTTGCAGATGTTGAGGTGCCAGTGATGGAGATTAGAATGAGAGAGAGATTACAAAAGAGGAAGCGAGGAGAGCACTAGATGAAACGAGAGTAGGAAAAGCTTCTGTTACGGATGGTGTGAGAGCTCAGATGTTGAAGGAGGGGGGTGTGACTGTGCTTGAATGATTGGTGAGATTATTTAATATGTGTTTTGTATTATCAATGGTACCAGTAGATTGGGTTTGTGCGTGTATTGTACCATTATACAAGGGTAAGGGAGATGTGCATGAGTGTTGTAATTCAAGGAGTATTAGTTTGTTGAATGTGGTTGGAAGAGTGTATGGTAGAGTACTGATTAATATGTTTAAGGATAAAACAGAGAATGTAATCTTAGAAGTACAGGGTGATTTAGAAGAGGTAGGGTTTGTATGAATTAGATTTTTACAGTAAGGCAGA
>NC_090741.1:89608899-89621399 GCF_036898095.1 Palaemon carinicauda | reverse complement strand
GAGTACGCGTACAGGCGAATATGTCCTTAAATCGTGAACCACATATTTTTCGAATCAGTGTGAAATTCTTTAATGGTGAACTAACGTCTGAAAATAAAATAGGAATCATCTAAACAAAAAGAAAAAATTACTAGCATGCTTTATGTCTTATATTTAAAGAAGAGACGATGACATGAGAATCAAAATTCGGTTTTCGAGGTATATGTTATTTATGCTGGAGAGTTATTGGGTCCTTTGATTGGCCATAGAGTACTACATTGTATCCCTCTCTATTCTTAACACAGTCTCCTCTTTTCTCATACACTTGATAACGCTGAAATTACCAAAAAATTCTTCTTCTCTTTTGAGGTTAACTATTGTACTGTAATTGTTCAGTGGCTACTTGCCTTTTGGTAAGGGCTGAAGACAGTCTTTAGGTATGGTAAGAAGCCTTTCTAGAAAAGGGACACTCCAAAATCAAACCACTGTTCTCTGGTCTCACCCAGTTTCAAGGGTTCTGTACCATGGTCTTTTACTCTGTTGGGTTAGAGTTCTTTTACGTGAGGGTACACTCGGGCACGACATTCAATCTTGTTTATCTTCCTCTTGATTTATAGTTTATATATGAAAGATCTATTTTAATGTTGGTACTGTTCTTAGAGTATCATTTCAAATGTTATTTTTTTTTTCTTGCTTCACTAGGTTATTTTTCCTTTCTCTCTCTCTCTCTCCTCTCTCTCTCTCTCTCTCTCTCTCTCTCTCTCTAGTAAATACTTTTATAATATGTAAATATACTCTAAGGCAAGCTCTCTCTCTCTCTCTCCTCTCTCTCTCTCTCTCTCTCTCTCTCTCTAATTAATTTGCATTTAATTGGCAACATCCCAGAGCAAATACTGTTATTTATTGATACACATATCTGTTACCTGTCCATCTGTCTGTGATTACTTTGTCTCTCTCTCTCTCTCTCTCTCTCTCTCTCTCTCTCTCTCTCTTTCCTCTTTATTTAGCATTGGTTTTGCAACACGTTAGAGCAAACCTTTATTCCCATTCCCAGACAAGAAGGAAATATCTTGAGCTTGAACTTAATGAGGTTAGAATACATAAAGAGAAGCGCCCCCCCCCCCCACCTCTCCCACGGCTGCTTTCCCTCTTGAAAAAGCGCAGGTTTCCTAATAGAAGACGCCGGAATTAGATTTACTTATTTTCAATATAAGAGGAAATGAAGACTGCTGAATTTCTTTTGGTTCATTTTATCTATTAGCAATTTACAATGAGTTGTATATTTTTATATAATGAACTTGACCAATAATTGATGCACACACCCCCCTGGATAAAAGAATCAATGAAGAAATTTGAAGACGATAAATATAGACCGTTGAATTCTTTTCCAATTTCAATTTTTGCAAGCATTGTTCAGAATGAACTATATATATCTATATAAAGAGCTGTTTAATGACAAAGTTTGAGAAAACTATCAGAGAAGAAATAAGAAAAATGTTAAGACAGTTCAACTTATGGTTAAGGTTTAACAATATTTTTTTTATTTCTTTTTTCCCGGAGTGACACCAGAAAGGTAAAGTTTGCGGACACTCAAGTCTCTAAGGATAAAGTTGCCATCCTATTTCCCAAGGTAGGATTCTTTTTTCTATGTATGATAATTATAGTTTATACAAATTATATATACAGTATATATATAAATATATATATATATATATATATAAATATATATATATATATATATATATATGTATATATATATATATATATATATGTATATATATATATATATATATATATTTTATATATATATATATATATATATATGTATATATATATAATTTATATATATATTATACACATATATTTATATATAATACACACACACACACACATATATATATATATATATATAAATTCATACAAAATTATATAGTTTTATACCCTATAATATATATATCATATATATATATATATATATATATGTATATATATATATATATATATATATACATATATATATATATATATATTGAAATAAATATATTTATATATATATATATATATATATATATATATATATTTTTGGGCTCAAGCCATGTCGTCCTGATGGAAGTTCCTATAGGGTAGCTTCCTAGGGTATATTACAACTACGGCGATATTCCCAGAGAATTTACCTTAAGGTACCTGAATTCTAACTTCTGGAGCGAGTATCCCTCGTGAAAGGGATATCGCGACATATCAGAGGACGTATTCTAGACACGTCACATGGCAATCTACGACCTGAACAGAGATTTCGTCTCGTAGGAGGGAGATTGACGAGATACGAATTCGGGAAAGAAAAAGGGGAGCCGCTCCCAAGGCTTCCCTATCCCCCGATTCGTATGCGTGCCTGGCGCCAATCCTGGCGCCATCTGTATTCCTTTTTGCGTAGCTTAACAACTCGGTGTTTTTTTCCTGTTTTTTTTCGCAAATCTTGGATTTATTCAGCTTTTTATGGCTTCTTCGTCTTCGTTGGCCTCGGATAAGTTGAGTATAATGTCTGTTATGTATAAATGTAGGCTCTTGGTAAAATTTTGAGTGATTAATAGGATTAATCTTTGATACAAGAGCCGTAGCCTACCAGAGGTGTCCTGGACACTGTCACTCGCTAGGTATAAATTAGTTAGTCAGAGGGACTTTCCTGGTTGTTTTGCTTAATAAATTTTAGCTATTTAGCTTTACATAGGATTTCCTTTCGTGCTTAGTATTATTTGGCGAAGTATTCGCCATTCTGGCCTACGCTAGGCCATGTAGCCTAGTCGTTTGGTCCTAGTACCTAATGCATGATTTTGGTTTTTCCGAGTGTAATTAAAATTTTATTGAAGCTTTAGGCTATATTTTATACATTTTAGACTGTGTGGAATATTTCCAAGATTGTATACGTGAGAGTTTCGGTGAATTAGGTAATCGATTCTCTTGGTGCCTAGGCTAATTGCTTATGGAGCCTTAGTATACTTTATTATTCTCCCCGGTTGCTTTCTTTTCTTCGGAGAAGGTATGCAATCCCTTTCCCTCTGTTTAAGCCTTGGGCTTATCCCTAAGTGGTTTTTTTTTCCGAATTTATTTTCGATAAAACTATACTAGGGTGTTACTGTACCTTCCTGTTCCAGAAAAGTCTGGTTCAAAGAGGGACAGAACAACAGAGTTTTTAGTCTGAGTCCGTGTTGTCTGGCTTGGGGCAGAGTCCCCCTCGCTGACCTAACACTTACAAAGGGAGCTTAGCTCCCTTAGGTCACTATCGGAGGTTTCTGTAAGTTATGATTCCTTCTTTTGTGATCGACCAGACTAAGTCCTGTTGCTGTTCTCGGGGAGGATAAAATCTTCCCTTGGGAGTAGCAACGCCTTCCTTGCTTTGGTGCTCTGGAAGCTGGCAAGTATTGCTGGCCCTTTCCCTTAGATCTCCCTTAGGCTAAGACAAAGTTCTTGCTGCGGGTGATCTGTCACTAAAGCAAGGTTGGCAGGACCCTCTTGTCCCTTCCCCCTCTATCTCCGTAATGGCCTAGCCATTACTGTATTGTACCTTGCCGGCCGGCAGAGCTGGCCGGCATGGGTATTACTGTACTGTACGTCATTCTACTTCTGGACCTAGTATAGGTTGGGATGTGGAATTGACTAAGCCCATTGCAGGCCGGAAGAGATGCTGGCCGGCAAGGGTCTTATTTTTCGAGTGCTGCCCGGACCTCTCTTGGTCCCTCATCCATGCCTGCCGGCAGAGCCGGACGGCATTGGTCAAGGAAGCCTGAATTAAGTTTCTCCCCCTTCCTTATATGCACTCTTTCGGTTGCCGGGCTCGGGGGGTTGTGTACACTCTTATCCCGGCATCCATTCTATTTTCTTCTAGTGCTGTACCTATCCCGGCTGCCGGCCTATGAGGCCGGCTGACGACCTATGAGGCCGGCAGCCGGGCAGGTGTAGTCTTCTGGTTCTTTTGCTGCCGGCTGGCATCGGTCTTGTACCTTTGCCGGCCGGCTTATGTCAGTCCTTGTCTGCCGGTCACCAAGAGTGTGGCCGGCAGCTGGGTACTACCTTGTGTAGTTGCTGGCCGGCATTCATTGCCGGCCAACACTGGCTGTTGCTGGCCGGCAGCTGCTGCCGCCGGCACAGGCATTTGAACCAGAGGGCTGCCGCCCTATAGCTGTTAAGTAGTATACTTTAAAGCTAATTGTGGTGTGTGCCGGCCGGCAAAGGCAGGCCGGCACACATCCCCCTATACTGTACTAGTATTTTTCTGTATAGCATATACAGTAAGAAGAAAACTATAGTAAAAGTTTAGGTACAGCACTGTATCTTCTAACACTATTGTGTTTTCTTGCAAAGCCCTTTGCTGTTGCCCTCAGACAGGAAGCAGAGTTCTTCCCCGTCTATTATCCAGGATTTTAAAATCATTGCCTAGGTGTGAGCTCCACCTGTTTCCTCTGGAAACCTTGCATTGGTTACTCTAGTAGAGATAAACCATTTTGATTTTATTATCTGGAAGGCTGCAACAATGGGTTGTGAGGGAAACACAAGTGTGTGTCTTTCCTTTATGAATTGTTATGCTATACTATTGCATATCCAGTGATACATAGTTCACTTGATACTCATGGATTTTTTTTTCTCTTTACAGGAGGACCCTCCGAAGTGCGGAAATGTTTTCTGCAATGTCCGCAGCAAGAACCTCTGCGGACATGAGTGTTGTAGGAGACACGCAGCATGCGCTGTCTCCAAGGATGATCTCCAGTATTGGGACCCTCAGGTATGTACTGTATGCACTAACCTGATTACTGAGGCTTTTGATTCCCCTAGAACGGCGGAATCAAGGGATATAGCTAGGGAAAAGCTTCGTACTTGGGTAAGGGGCTTCAAGAAGAACACCTCTGGCCCTTATCTTCCAAGTGAGAAGATGAGGGCGTATCTTTTTCCCCAGGCATCAGCTGAAGCAGTGATTCCCCAGCCTCAAGAGGAGATCCCTCAAGATCAAGTCCAGGTGGACGAGGAAGTCGCAGATGCGATGCAAGACATCCAGTTGTGTGACAGGATGTCTGACCTGGACGAAGGTTTGGAAGAAGACCTCCTGGCAGAAGGTCAGGATCAAGTTCAAACCCCGGATGTCGTAGAGGATGGGGTCGACGAGGTGTCGGCTACTCCGGTTCAGATGCCGGAGCCCATCCCCTCAACATCGGCTGGTCTCCCAGTAGAACTGGGACAGGCCCTCTCTTCGATTGTTGGAATGATCCAACAAATGCAGAAGGAGAATCAGGAGAAGGCGGCTGCAATGGAACTGCGTATACAGTCCCTAGCAGAATCACATGGGCCCAGGAAAAGGCTCAATGTGAAAGACCTTCCCATATGCTCAGATGCTAACCCATGGAGGTATGCTGAGGACATGCCAATGACGATTGGTAAGATCGTCATTTCGGATAAGCTGGGGAGGTAGAATTCTGGCCCAGCAAGGCATCATATCCGGACTGCTATGTCCGGCTGAGAAAAGAACCAGCTTCAAGGGAGGAGACAGAGCCGAAGGAGGTCATTATTATGGACCACGCTAAGGCTCAAGCCCTACTTTCATCCTCGATGAAAGAGAGGGGCTTCTCGAATTCGAAGGTAGCTGCATTGAGCAAGAAGCTCCCTTCTTTTGTGTCCTCTCCTGATAGAGCCTTCCCCTTTTTACAAAAAGGATTTGCGGCTGTCCTAAAGGCAGTCGAGGCCGGCAAGCCTTGCCCCTCCCTGGAGGAGTGTAAACCCTTGTCGCTGGCTCTGCCTATGGACCACAAAGACTGGAAGGATGTCCATCTGACATTCTCAGTGGGAAAGTTGGAGGCTGATATTGCCGGACGGCAATTCGGCGAGGACCTCCCCAAGCTGCCCGAATCTCTTTTACGAAGAGAGTTCGAGACCAAAGAAAGACTGGCTGCCTCAATGTCTCATCAGACCACTCTTGAGACAATGGCAAGTGACCCTAAGGTCCATGAAATGTTCATGGTAGTGGCTAAGTCTCACCTAGCCACAGTGACGAAGGACCTTTATGGCTTCATCAAGGCAAGGAGAGCTTGCAGGGAGATCGTGTTCGCCGGGGCTTCGGTGAGACACGAACCAAGGAAATTAATCTCCTCCAACATTTGGGGAAAAGACCTTTTCCCTACCGATGTGGTCAAAGAGGTTGTTGATAAGGCCGCCGTGGACAATAGAAACCTTCTCCAGAAGTGGGGCCTGGCTATCAAAAGAAAATCTTCCCCGGATGAGGGTCCTCAACCAAAGAGGAAGAATATGAAGACTAGGCTACCATTTCGGCCAGCCAAGCCTTATAGACATCAACAGCAACTGCAATTGCCTTTGCCTCCAGTGCCCCAGATGGTGGCACAAACCCCGACTGCCTTTCAGTATGTACCCCAGGCTGTGCCAGGTCAGTCAACCACATTCGCCCCAACGTTCGAAGGACAGTCTTCTTCCTTTCGTGCAAAACCTAGAGGAGCAGCCAGAGGCTAGTCTAGGCGCCCCTCAAGGGGAAGGGGATTCAGAGGTGGTCGTGGTCAGGGAGGCAGGACCTCAGGACGACAGTCCAAGTGAAATGATACCGGTAGGAGGGAGACTGATGAAATTTTGGGATCGCTGGACCTTCGATCCCTGGGCCCAAAGCCTACTCAAGAATGGACTGGGTTGGAGCTAGTACAGCACTCCACCCCCATGCCTTCGGTTTTTCCAACACTCCACCCCCATTTTGGAGGAGTACGTTCAAGAACTGTTGGAGAAAAATGTGATCCGAAAGGTGAAGTCCATCAAATTCCAAGGGAGGCTGTTTTGTGTTCCCAAGAAAGACTCGGAAAAGCTCAGAGTCATTCTGGACTTGTCACCACTCAACAAGTTCATAGTGAATTGCAAATTCAAGATGCTAACACTGCAACACATAAGGACCTTACTGCCCAAGAGGGCATACTCAGTCTCTATAGACTTGTCAGACGCCTATTGGCACATTCCAATCAGCCGTCGACTCTCCCCCTACCTAGGGTTCAGGCTACAACGGAAACTGTACGCCTTCAGAGCCATGCCATTCGGGCTAAACATAGCCCCAAGGATTTTCACGAAGCTTGCGAGCGCAGCTCTCAAACAATTACGCCTAAAGGGAATTCAGGTAGTAGCCTACCTGGACGACTGGCTGGTGTGGGCAGCATCCGAGACCGAATGCTTGCAAGCTTCCAGTCAGGTGATCCAGTTCCTAGAGTACCTAGGCTTCAAGATCAACAAGAAAAAGTCTCGACTTTCTCCATCCCAAAAGTTCCAGTGGCTGGGAATCCACTGGGACCTTTTGTCACACAGTTTCTCCATCCCAATGAAGAAAAGGAAGGAGATAGCGGGCTCTGTCAAGAGACTTCTAGATTCCGAAAGGATATCAAGACGCGAACAGAAGAGGGTACTAGGCTCTCTCCAGTTTGCTTCAGTGACAGACCCAGTGCTAAGAGCACAGCTAAAGGATGCAACCGGAGTTTGGAGAAGGTATGCATCAAACGCGCGAAGAGACCTGAGAAGACCAGTGCCGCCTCGGCTACATACTCTTCTCAGACCTTGGTCCCAAGCCAGACATCTAAAGAAGTCGGTTCTTCTTCAGCCACCTCCCCCGTCGATGACGATTCACTCAGACGCCTCAAAGGAGGGATGGGGAGGTCACTCTCATCGGAAAAAATTCCAGGGGACTTGGTCCAAGCTATTCAGGACCTTTCATATAAACTTTCTAGAAGCTATGGCAGTGCTCCTTACCTTAAAGAAAGTCTCCCCGCGTCACTCGATCCACATAAGATTGGTGACAGACAGCGAGGTGGTTGTGAGATGCTTGAATCGACAAGGGTCGAGGTCACCACCTCTCAACCAAGTGATGTTAGCCATTTTCCGATTAGCGGAAAAGAAGAAGTGGTACCTGTCGGCAGTTCACCTTCAAGGAGTCCGCAATGTGACAGCGGACGCTCTATCCAGGCTCACACCGATAGAGTCGGAATGGTCCTTAGACGCAGGATCATTTTCCTTCATTCTGAATCAAGTCCCAGAACTGCAAATAGACCTCTTTGCGACGATAGACAACAAGAAGTTGCCCCTGTACGTGTCCCCGTACGAGGACCCCTTAGCGGAAGCAGTGGACGCAATGTCCCTCGACTGGAACAGATGGTCCAGGATTTATCTGTTCCCTCCTCACAACCCTCTGTTGAGGGTCCTCAACAAACTGAGATCCTTCAAGGGGGTAGCGGCAATAGTGGCCCACAAGTGGGCGAACAGTATGTGGTTCCCCTTGGCGTTGGAACTACAGATGAAGTTCGTGCCGCTACCACATCCAGTTCTGACCCAGCGAGTCCAGAAGTCGACTGTCTGCGCTTCATTACAGAAAACCCAGACCCTGCAGCTCATGATTTTCTCGTCCTAGCGGTGAGAAAGCGTTTCGGGATTTCGAAAGCCAGCATAGACTTCCTAGAGGAATACAAGTGCAAATCGACTAGAAGGCAATATGAGTCATCTTGGAGAAAATGGGTGGCCTTTGTAAAGGCAAAGAATCTGCAGGAGATCTCAACAGACTTCTGCTTATCTTTCTTCATCCACCTCCATGGCCAAGGATTGGCAGCTAACACGATTTCAGTGTGTAAATCGGCTTTGATGAGACCCATTTTATTTGCCTTCTAGATCGACCTAGGTAACGAGATCTTTAATAAAGTTCCGAAAGCCTGCGCTAGGCTCAGACCTTCAGCACCTCCAAAGCCCATCTCATGGTCTTTAGACAAAGTTCTTCATTTCGCTTCCCTGTTGAGCAATGAAGAATGTGCGTTAAAGGATTTGACGCAAAAAGTTATTTTCCTATTTGCACTCGCGTCCGGGGCCAGGGTTAGTGAGATCGTAGCCCTCTCGAGAGAGGCAGGTCGTGTTCAGTTCCTGGATGGGGGGGAGCTGAACCTGTTTCCGGATCCTACGTTTCTCGCCAAGAATGAGTTACCCACCAACAGGTGGGGTCCCTGGAGAATCTGCCCTCTGAAAGAAGATGCATCTCTATGTCCAGTAGAATGCCTAAAGGTCTATCTTCGTAGAACTTCAGACTTCAAGGGTAGTCAACTATTCAGGGGAGAAACATCAGGCTCAAATTTGTCTCTGAATCAACTCAGAGCGAAAATGACATATTTTATTCGCAGAGCGGATCCTGACAGTACACCCGCAGGTCACGATCCGAGGAAAGTTGCCTCATCCCTAAATTTCTTTAATTGTATGGATTTTGAACATCTCCGTTCATACACGGGCTGGAAGTCTTCCAGGGTGTTCTTTCGCCACTATGCGAAGCAAGTAGAGGAACTTAAGAGATCTGTGGTAGCAGTGGGTCGTGTAGTTAACCCTACTGTTTAACTCTGCGAGGAACAGTGGTCTTAATTGGGACGATTAAGTCCAGGGTGAGTGTGTAGGTACATACTGTACTACAAACTAAATGAGGGCACCAAGTGCCCATATAGACTGTTCCTTCTTTCAAAGGTGAACCTTGCATAAGTTCAGACATGTGCCAAGCGTTTCTAACGCTAATGTGATTGATTTGTAATACAGATTTTTTATGATTTGATACCTTGGTATCTTATTAAAGTGGTGTTTAATGGTTTTTCTTTCAGATAAACAAGTTCTGTTTACTATCATACTTATGCTTAAAGTTTTGGGTTACCCTCTTTTATATAAATATATATATTTGTTGTTAACCTGTCTGTTTATTATCTGTCAATAAACTTGTTCTTGAGAACCTTGCGTCTCTTTCACCTGTGTCAATTTATTGGTATAATTGAGCATTTTAATTCTATGTATCTTATCTGGGATAATTCTGATAGAATTGTTCTGTTATGCAAGCTATGTTGCATTGGTTTATGTAAGTCCCCTAATGGGAGGACTCCGTCCCATAAAGTGACGAGGGCGGTTTTATTAGTTTCTTCCTATGCGGATATAAACCTTTGTCCAATACAAGTATTGTGCGGATTACTGGTCAATATATTGACGCAGTGGTTCTATACAAACTATGCTTTACTTAATATAGGGCGAGACCACTATATTAGCTTGCCTGGTATTCATATATAGATATATATACTCTTCGAGACTTTCCAGAGTCTAGTAGGACTCTTCCCTGTAGGGGGCAGGAAGCTCTAACATAGTTTATAGTTAGTTGAAAAGATGTATAACGGTAACATCTTAGGTCTCTAGGTCTAGTCGACCGGGAATAAATACCTCCGGGGAGTACGGCACGTTCTGAGAATCCACAGATACAGTAATGCTCTGGTACACTTCCATCAGGACGACATGGCTTGAGCCCAAAAAACGGATTTTGAGCTAAGCGAAAAATCTATTTTTGGGTGAGATAGCCATGTCGTCCTGATGGACCCGCCCTTGCCTTTCTAAGAAAGGGCTGTAGGACCCCTCCCTACATACAGTATCTGTAGCACCTCGTGTACGCTACAAGGAATACAGATGGCGCCAGGATTGGCGCCAGGCACGCATACGAATCGGGGGATAGGGAAGCCTTGGGAGCGGCTCCCCTTTTTCTTTCCCGAATTCGTATCTCGTCAATCTCCCTCCTACGAGACGAAATCTCTGTTCAGGTCGTAGATTGCCATGTGACGTGTCTAGAATACGTCCTCTGATATGTCGCGATATCCCTTTCACGAGGGATACTCGCTCCAGGAGTTAGAATTCTGGTACCTTAAGGTAAATTCTCTGGGAATATCGCCGTAGTTGTAATATACCCTAGGAAGCTACCCTATAGGAACTTCCATCAGGACGACATGGCTATCTCACCCAAAAATAGATTTTTCGCTTCGCTCAAAATCCGTATATATATATATATATATATATATATATATATAGGTAGTAGGTTATAGGTTGGCCAGGGCACCAGCCACCCGTTGAGATACTACCGCTAGAGAGTTATGGGGTCTTTTGACTGGCCAGACAGTACTATGTTGGATCCTCCTCTCTGGTTACAGTTCATTTTCCCTTTGCCTACATACACACTGAATAGTCTGGCATATTTTTTACATATTCTCCTCTATCCTCATACACCTGACAACACAGATTACCAAACAATTCTTCATCACCCAAGGGGTTACTGCACTGTAATTGTTCAGTGCCAATTTCCTCTTGGTAAGGGTAGAAGAGACTCTTTAGCTATGGTAAGCAGCTCTTCTAGGAGAAGGACGCTCCAAAATCAAACCACTGTTCTCTAGTCTTGGGTAGTGCCATAGCCTCTGTACCATGGCCTTTCACTGTCTTGGGTTAGAGTTCTCTTGCTTGAGGGTACACTCGAGCACACTATCCAATCTTATTTCTCTTCCTCTTGTTTTGTTAAAGTTTATATAGTTTATATAGGAGATATTTATTGTTGTTACTCTTCTTAGAATATTTTATTTTCCTTTTTTCCTTTCCGCACTAAGCTATTTTCCCTGTTGGAGCCCCTGGGCTTATAGCATACTGCTTTTCCAACTAGGGTTGTAGCTTAGTAAGTAATAATAAGTAATAATAATAATAACAAGTGAGCAAGTCCTGAACGCGGACATGGTCCTCGTAGAGGACATACCTCCGCACGTGACCTTGACCTTCAGGTGACCTTGACCTTCACGTGACCTTGACCTTCACGTGACCTTGACCTTCAAGTGACCTGCTTGACTTTTGACCTTCAAGTGATCTTTGTTCATTTGCCACTGATACTTAATATGACATTGATATAATGCACCAATATGACCTTGACCTTTGACCTTTATAAATTTGAACATCACCCATGGGTTGCGCCTGGACTAGGACTTCCCTGTTGGCTTATGCAAAAGTCAGTGCTTTATTTCTGTCTCTTGATATGGCCACTTATGTCATAGTGACACCAGTGACCCCTGTGACCTTGACCTTGGGGTGACCTTGACCAAAATTTAATCAGTTCTTCCATACACATTGGGGAACTACTTGGCCAAGTTTGAAGTGATTCCGTGTAGAAATGTGGCCTCTACGTTGTCCACAGACAGACAGACAAACAGAGAAACAAACAAACAAACAAACAAACAAACAAACAAACAAACAAACAAACAAACCGAACCGAAAACATAACCTCCTGGCGGAGGTATATATATATATATAATAATATATATATATATATATATATATATATATATATATATTTGTGTGTGTATGTAAAACAAAGAATATTTCTAATTTTATGCTGGTATTGGTTTTGTATTTTCTATCGTCACTATCCCACCCCATCGTAAAAACGAAACTGTGAGAAATGAAAATATTTTTTTTGTTCTGTAGAAACTTGGATTATAAACTCTAATCCAGTTATTGCAAATAATGGTAATGATGAAGATAATATTAATAGTAATTCTAATATTGATAATACCAATAATAATGGGAAAGCAAACCAACATGTTTTTTGCTGTAAAGATTTATTTAAAAGGTAAAAATAACGATCAAACTTCCAAGAACCTGCTTGGCTCGCATTTTTAATCTAGGTAATCGAAATG
>NC_090741.1:89591399-89596399 GCF_036898095.1 Palaemon carinicauda | reverse complement strand
GTAATGTTACTCCTCTATGTAAGTGTGTTTGTGGTAGCTCAATTCCCCCTGATTACCGCCCAATTTCCATAACTCCCATATTATCTTAAGTTTTCGAACGTGTTCTGGCAAAACGTCAAAATAGGTTTGCTAAAGGTAATCACCTACACCCTAGTTTGCAATTTGGTTTTCGTAAAGGCCTTGGATCATGTGATTCCTTTCTTACAATCTCCAATCTTGTAGAGAAATCCCTTGATTGTGGTTAGGATATCCGTATGATTGGCCTGGATTTTAGTGCTGACTTTGACCGTGTTAATCGTGATGCTCTTATTTTCAAACTCAAACAGTTGGGAGTGGCAGGGTCGTTTCTTAGCATTATTATTAGTATGGTCAATATATGGAAAACGCCCCCTCAACCCCCCAAAAATTGTAACAAAAGGTTTCTCAAATGATTCTGGTAGGTTTTAATGTACTTTTTAACATACTAAAAGTCTACCAAACTATGACCCATGGAAAAGTGTTTTTTACAAGATGGCGTCCAAGATGGCTGCCGAAACATTTGAACCATCATAACTCTATAACTATCAACTCAAATTTTATGATCTTGGTGTCTATTCCTACTTTTTTTTTTGGGGGGGGGGGCAAAAAACACATTAAGATAATAAAAAATTAGATTGGCCTATTATGAGCCAATATTTAGGGGGTAGAGGTGGCATTTTCCATATATCTGACTGGAACTGATTGCATAACTAATTCGCATATTTCTCTATTTCTGATATGATTCAGCAATGAGTGCAAGCACAGTCCGACAAGCTTCTTGTTTAATCTGTAAGGAGGAGACTGGGGATTCCAGTGATAGCTGGGTTGCAATTCAGTGGAAGGGGGCAAAAGGAATAAATGATGCCAGTGTAAAGTGGAAAGATTATCTTGTAGTTGAACCTGGTATGAAAGTGCATAAAAGCTGTCGTCAACAGTACATTAATGTTAAAAATATTAAAAGCCATGTTGCAAAGAAAACTGTGCTTTTGCGCCAGAAAAGAGAACGACAAGATGCTCAAGTGGAGCTTTTGATAGTGCAAAGGACTGCATATTTTGTGGATGTACAACTGATATGGATAAGGGACACTTTAGCTGGGTATGCACAGACAAATTTGTGGAAACACTTTTGGAGGTCTGTGAATCCCGTTCAGATGATTGGGGACTGACATTTAAGGGTTCATCGCATTGAATACCATTTACGAGATTTACATGCAGCAGATGGCCTTTATCATCATTCATGTAGTATAAATTTCAGGAACATTAAGTCTGTGCCTTTTGAGTTCCAGCATGCCCCTTTTGTCAAGTTCAGAAAGCCAGGGCGTCCTAAAGATGAAGATAAGTATAAAGCATTCCAGAAAATGTGTGCTTACCTGTAACTGAACAGTGAGGAACAACTAACTGTGACATTCTTGAGCCTCATAATGAAAGGTTATCTTTCCAATCCTGATTTCGAACTCTATGAGAATTACAGTTTGAAAAAAGCATCTTAAAGAGAGCTTTAAGGACTCAATCACATTTTCTGAAGGAGAAGACTTGGACGATATTGTCACTATGAGAGAACAAACATCGCAAATTCTGAGATCATATTACAAAGGAAAGTGTCAAGAAGATGATGAAGAATTCCAAAAACGTGCTATTATTGAAACTGCCGCCAGATTAATCAAAAGTGACATCAAGTCTGAGGTTTCCACTATGAAGAATTAGTATCCAAGTAGTGAGGATTTGGAGCTTGATAGAGCCGTTTAATTCATTCCAACTACTCTGTGAATAGCACTGGAAACATTGTTCGCTGGGAAAGACACAAGACACAAGGTTGCTGCAGTTGGTCATGCCATAATTCAGGCAGTTCGGCCACGAGCTTTGAAGATTGCTCTTGATCGTACCATTGATCCTGCCCTTCTGTTTCAGCGTTTTCTTGTCATGTCAAAATCAGGAGATCTCTCCTGTATCCTCCACCCCAGGAACATTTTTTGAAAAGCAGACAAAGCTCTGCTTGCTCAGGCAATTCGAGACCATGTTGCAGCCATTTCAAGTGAGGCTGTGGTTAACTCTAAACCTGAAACAGATTGTTATGTGCTTGATGGAGGATTTTGTTCCATCGTTTACCATAGAAGAAAGGCGACTCGTATTATACAATAGCTGAGTCTTATGCAGGCTTCACTGTGAGAAATTATGGATGAGCAATAGTGGTGTTCGATGGATATGGTGAAGGCCCCTCTTTAAAGGACAACACACATCTGAGACGAGGAAAAAACCTGCACCCTATAAGGAGGACTTTCTATATCGTGACAAAAACAAGACAGACATGATTTCTCTTATCAGCAAAGCACTAACTAGAAGGGGATGCCATGCCATTCAGTCACCAGGTGATGCAGATGATGATTTCGTTAAGCAACTGTTGAACTATCCCATTATTACACCACAACGTTGGTTGGTGATGATACAGATTTGCTGATCCTGCTCCTTCCTTATACCAGAACAGACAATGAGACCATTTACTTCCATTCTGATGCAAGCAAACAGTCAAGAGAACACAAAGTATACAACATTAACCCGTTGAAAGAAACTCTAGATGATGTATGCACTGAGTTACTCTTAGTACATGCCTACTCAGGCTGTGATTTCTCTTAAAGGATTCTCGGTATTGGAAAAAAGTCAGTCTTCCGGAAATTAGTGAAATATGATCCTGTCATGAAGTACTGTGCGAGTGAATTCACCATTCAAAACGAATCTCAAGAGGAGATATCAGATCTTGGCAAAGAACTGATGGTTTATTGCTTTGGAGGCAAGTCTAATGATACACTATCATCACTGCACCATACCATTTTCACCAAGAAAGGGGCAACTGCTGAAGCATTTGTCACTCCTGAAAGGCTTCACCCAACATCATCAGCAACAAGTTTCCATAGCCAACGTGTGTATTTCCAAATTATGGTATGGATGGGAAAGGCAAGTGAAATGAGCCCAATTGAATAGGGATGGAAACTCGAGAATGAGCAGTTAGTTCCAGCTATGACCCGAAACAATGCTGAACCTGACAAATTCTAGAAAATTATCCATTGCAACTGTTCAGAGGGATGCAGGTTATCTCGATGCAGCTGCAGACGTTATGGACTCCCTTGCACTGGTGGATGTGGCCCTTGCCAGACTGAAAACTATAACAATCCAAACGACACTCGAGAGGTTGATACTGAGGAGGAGGATGACACTAAAAATTTAAACTCTGAAACTTGTTCTATGCTTATAAAAGTGTTATTAACTAATGTAACCAAGTACTTGAAATATAAGGCTCTGTTAAGTGTAATTAGGATTTGATATAATTAGATCATTATATAAACATAAGTACTGTAAGTTAACAACCCTATAGAAGACGTTCATGATTAGTTTGCTATCATTATGCCTCTAGGAATAAATTCTTTTAACTGTTGCTTGTTGTAAGTGTTTGTGTATAAGATGATAGTGAACATCTGAAGGTCAAGAATCCAATATCATAATGATTTAACAGCTGAATGATATCACTAGCTGTCTTAGCGTGTTCTTTGCACACAAAAATGTTGGAATAGACATCAATATCATCAAATTTGAGTTGATTGTTATAGAGTTATGATCGTTCAAAGGTTTTGGCGGCCATCTTGGACGCCACCTTGAAAAAAAACACTTTTCCGGGGGTCATAGTTTGGTAAAGTTTTAGTATGTTAAAAAGTACATTAAAACCTACCAGAATCAGTTGAGAAACCCTTTGTTACAATTTTTGTGGGGTTAAACTGTATTTTGCCCTGACTATATTGATTTTTAAAGTAATAGATCTCAAAGATTTGTTGTTGATGGTCACAATAGTGAGTATAGGAATGTGATATCCGATGTTCCACAGGGTAGTGTTCTTAGCCCATTACTTTTCATATTATATACACATGACATGTGGTTTGGTCTTGAAAACAAGCTTGTTGCATATGCAGATGATGCTACTCTCTTTGCATCAATTCCAGCCCCGTGAATCCATTAATAGAGATTTAGCCAAAATTAGTGAATGGTGCAAATTATGGGGTATGAAGTTGAATCCTAACAAAACTCAAAGTATGAGTGTAAGTAGGTCAAGGAGGTGGCTCCTTAGCATCCGGATCTCAGTATTGATAATGTTTCTTAGAATTTGTAGGACTCTTTTAAAATTTTAGGTGTGATTCTCGACAGCAAATTTACTTTTGAGAAACACATTATGTGTGTGTCTTCTTCAATTGCACAAAAAAAAAAATGGCTTATAAAGAGAGTCTTACAAGATTTTCAGTGATCAATCTATTCTGAAGAAGTGCTTTATTTCTTCCATTCTTCCTTGTTTTGAGTATTGCTCTCCTGTCTGGCGTTCAGCTGCTGATTATCATCTTAATTTGTTGGACAGAAACTTACGGTCTATCAAATTTTTTATTCCTGATCTAGATATTAATCTTTGGCACCGTCGTTCAATTAGTTCATTATGCATGTTGCATAAGATTTTTCATAACTCTGACCATCCTTTACATTCAGATCTCCCTGGACAATTCTATCCTGTTCGTAATACTAGGTAGGCAGTTAATTCTAATAGCCAGGCCTTCTCCATCATAAGGCTCAATACTACACAGTATTCAAGAAGTTTTATTCCAGCTGTTATCAATTTGTGGAATGGTCTTCCTAATCGGGTAGTTGAATCAGTAGAACTTCAGAAGTTCAAAGTTGGAGCAAATGTTTTTATGTTGACCAGGCTGACATGAGTCTTTTTATTGTTTATATATGACATATCTGTTTTTTGACGCTGTTAATTGTTTTATATAGGACATATCTGTTTTGACACTATTACTGTTTTTAGAATGATATATTGTTAATTTATTCACAACATTTATTTTTTTCCTTTTTTCCTTTCCTCACTGGGCTATTTTTCCATGTTGGAGCCCTTGTGCTTATAGCAACTAGCTTTTCCAAGGGGTGTTTTAGCTTAGCTAGTAATAATATAT
>NC_090741.1:89573899-89581399 GCF_036898095.1 Palaemon carinicauda | reverse complement strand
GTATATATATATATATATATATATGTATGTATATATATATATATATATATATATATATAAATATATAAACATACAGTGGTACCTCGGATTATGAGTTTAATCCGTTCTGGGTGCGAGATCTCAAAGAAAAGATCTTGCACACCTAAATGATTTTTTTTTCAAAGTTAAAGGTCAGTTATATGTAATTATGAACAACTTTTCACCCTTAACAAGAAAAATGAATGAAAATCGGCTATCCATAGAAAATATATGTAACACAACAAAACAATAAAACTGGCATGGAAATTATATGAAAAGTTACTATATAGCAATATTTCCTCCAGGTCTCATAAGAAGCCTTATTTTTATGCTCTTATGAGGCAACGCATGTGCTGTTGTTGCCGTAGTTATGGATAGCTTGATTTAGGATACCCTACTCGTGGAACTTCCTGGTTTGGTGGACTCAGAAGAGATTGTTGTATTATGGAATAGCTATTTGAAAAGCATTAATCCCGCTTGCCACTACACCCATTTGATGGGTTGCCTTTGTATTCTTTATGGTTTGCTAGATGACCTAACAATCTACAGGTACAGTTGTATGTTTTTTCTAAAACTGAAATCATAATTATCATCCACACTTCCCATTTTTTCCTCATTTTCAAGAGTTTTTCAACATCTCTCTTTCGGTCTCTACTAAGGCGAGACACCTGTTTAGTGAAGACATGTTATCACGGTGCTCTGTCGAATTTTCCCCCTGGCCTGTGTTTTAGCTTTTATTTTCGTTTGTGAAAGCTTTGAAAATGTTAGTAAATCTTATGGTGACACTAAATTGAAAAGTAAAACTACACCATGGCTGGTTGCCCAAGTGTCGATTTTCGAGGGGAGGCGCAAAAATATGCATAAGATTTGGCTGTAACAGGAACTACCACAAGCAGTGTGTGTTTATAGTGGAAAACATCTGTGATGAAGATGTAATCCATTATAGCCAAGTCAACTGTATTGTAAATGAAGGAGAAAATTAAAAAGAAAGGCCTTTATATAAAAGGGTATGAAGAAAAAATGGCTGAATTGGAATGCAAAATTGCGCAACTCCCTGCGGGCATAGCAAACTCCACCAACACTACTAATCTTAATGAGAAAGTTGATAATCTAGTAATGAATATGGAAACAATTAGCATTTCAAACGCTAATGGTCCCAAACCAAAAGAAAATGTCATATGCTGACAAAGTTAGGGAAAAATCTACTAGCAATTAAATCAACTAAAGCATCAACTCAAATCACCAACAGAAAAAAATGAAGGCGAATCTGCACTTAAAGGCATTTCAATTCTTAATATATCAAATTCAAATGGATATGTTGCTGTAAACTTTGCTAACAAAAAGATCAGAGATGAAGCAGTAAAGAAGATTTAAACCATGGTTGCAACACCAAGATGATGAAAATAGGAAAACTAAAACCTAAAATAGTGAATCCAATTTATTCAATAATGAAGATGAAGTAGTAAATGTTTTGATTCATAACAATTGTTGCCTGGATCATATCTGAAATATAGAAAAGATGCTAAGTATAGTATTCAACAGAAGTGCTGCAGGTAGGATTACCCACTTACTTGTTGAAATGTGATCGTGAAGTTTGGAAGGCTTTCACAATAATGGTGACAAAGTTATGTTGGGATTATGTCCTTATAATATGCGTGATACGAACCAAGTGATCAACTGCTATCACTGAAAAAGGTATGGACATTTTGAAAAAGAATGCAAGTTTAAGACAGATGATAAAACTTTCCACCAAAGAATGTAATTCACAATGGGTAGAATGTATAAATTGCACCAAGTTAAACAAACCACATGAATACGCATCAAATTCAAGAAATTACGAAGCTTATCATTTGGAATTGAAAACACTAGCAGAAAATACTGACCATAGATACTAAGGATGTCACTAACTATGGCTATGTTCATTTACAATCTGTTGGTAATATGACTATTTAAAATCGACAATTGATAAATTAAAAATATCTGGACATACTAGCATTATCTGAAACATGGTTAAATGACTTCAAGAAGGCTAAGATCATTGAAATTACTCCCCAAACACATGCTTTCATTCAAATTCCGAGGGAGGACTGGTCTGGTGGGGCGGTTGGGCTCTTCATTATTAAAGGTGTGTCAAATCTCAAGATGTTAAAAAGAACTAGTGTAACAAGCTTTGAATACAAAGAAATATTTTTTTTCCGCACAAAAACCAAATAATATCTATTGTAACAATTTACATACTTCCAAGAACAAATACTAGTACTGTATTTTTAAAAAATTCAGTGCACTCATTGAGATGATTATCATAGGGGAAAAAACGAATTAGTAATTTGTGCAGACTTCAATCTTTGGATGGATGATGCATCAAATCTTGATACTTCAGTATTCAGTGAGTTATTGGAATCATATCTATTGATGAATAATGTTGATTATGCAACCAATTTGATTGGGCATATGTCGGACCTAGTTTTAAGGGATGGAATGGATAACATTGTATCTGATATAAATGTAAAAGGAAAGTGCACTATCTCTCCGGTGAACAAACTTATTATGTTTATACTACCTCTACCGAAACATGCAGTGGTAAAGAAAATAAACTTTAGACATAAATCAAACTTCGCTCCTTTTGTATGTATTGAAGTTACAATGAAAATAATTGATGCTATCAATAATCCCTGCGATCATGATAACCAACGTTTGTTGGGCTCTATGTGTGTTAACTTCCTTATGACCATATATAATAGGGTGAGTAAAAGTGAATATGATACTATGTGTCCACTGATGGAAAAGACTATATTTGGTTTCATGGGGAGACTTTAAAGGAAAAGACGGAAAAAGACGTAAATGAAGAAAGTGGAATCGGTTAAAAAGTGAAAGTACATGGGTAGAATGCAAAACTGCAATATGCCAATATAATTACCTATTAAGAGAAAGGCCCGCTAAGCAGCAACCGACATAATCAGCTATATTATCTCCTAAATGGTATAATGAAAAATGTGAATAGAAAACAGTTTACCAGAAGTTACAGTGACCAGGAACAAGTTAAAGATTTTTCGTAAATAAAGGTTGACAGGCCTTTACCATTTCAAAAATGGATATATTGACGTAAATGAGTGATATTACGGTCACCATCCTATAAAGATAAAAGACAGAGTAGGGTACAAATTACAGTCGCCTGTGTTTTACTAAAATACGCCTGAGAACATTATATTTTTACGGAGAATTTCGGATTAAAATTACGGTTTTTAAGTGTAGTATTCATCAAAAACTAAATAGAAAATATAACTAGGTCAGTAACAAATATTCAACAACAGATTAATGCTACAAGGAATACACAGATAAAATTAACGAGATTCAATAACATAACAGAAGATGATATCACCAGTTATTATAAAGATAAAAAAAAACTGCATGATCGAACCATATTACGGGCTGCCCAAAGGTAAGAGCCCGTGTCTTACACAAGGTATGGCAATACACACTCACACACACACGCGCACACACACACGTGCACACACACACACAATCCCAGTATCTGAAGTAACTGGTTATACATTTTTCTATTTTAGCTGGTATGATTACGAAAATAGCAAATACAAGCATATGCAGAAAAAAATGTATCAAACTAGCATTATCATAGAACGTGTGTACATTTGGTGTATATAGACTATATATTTCTAGACTTGAGTAATGGGCTTACCACTCTTTAATAAATAACCATGTAACATGAGGATTATGTCTTTATGATCCACAGTGATTACAGAAATTACTGATAAAAACTCATAATTCTACATACTAAAGTCTTTTCAATCAATCTCAACAGAATATAAATGTATATATATATATATATATATATATATATATATATATATATATATATATATATATATATATATATATATATATATATATATATATATATATATATATATATATATATTCCAGTCCTATTTCTCAAAAACATAATTTTTCTCGGAAAAGTCCCTTTTTTTATTATTGTCCGAGTATTCTAATTCAAAATAGAGAATTTTATTGTCAATAATCTGTATATGCAGCTTAAATAGAATAAACAGTCTACTTTTGAAAAACAAATCACATTTGAAAGTAATTTCAAAGCATTGATGAAATAATAGATATAGAAATAGAAATGTAAAGAATATTTCCAAAATACAAGTTTTAGAACATAAAATTCTCTTTGAAATTGTTTGGTAATAAAGGCGATTAATAAAGAAAATCTAAATAGTTTTAGTAGTTTGAAGTAGCCCCAAAATACGGCTGAGTTGCGATCCTTAAAACTTTTGGGAATTGTCGATTGTCTTTCAGTACGTAATAGAAATTCTGTGTATCACAGGATAGTCAACTTCGTACAGTAATTGTCCAAAAATTAAATTAGTACACAGGGAATTTCTTGCTCGGAACCGGATTTAAATTTTTATACTCGAATACTGAGTGCCTCAGTTTACGTGTGACTAAATGCAAGTAAGTATTTAGTCACTCGTAAACTGAGGTACTACTGTGTATATATAAATAAATAAATAAATATATATATATATATATATATATATATATATATATATATATATATATATATATATATATATATATATATATATATATATATATATATATATATATATATATATATATAAATTAGTCAAAGTTATCAGCGATTTATCACCAAAGTCCCTTTCAAAATTGGGACCGCAATGTGATGGTAAGGCATTGATGTGAATAAGAGATTTGATGTAACCCACGGAACTCGTATCTAAAAACCATCAAATACGAAATGGTATGAATATATCTTAAAATTCTCAAGTAAAAAAAAATGTAATTTGCATGTTTAAATATACGAAAATATTAAGAACAAAGTAAAATAATTCAAAGAATGTCGTATCGCTTCCTCGAACGCTTCCCTTTGACGCCAACGTCCTGTTAATTAGATAAGAGCTGAGACACGTTGGTGTTTCTGTCCCATGAACTCAAGATCACTCGAAAATTAATGGAGAGAGAGAGAGAGAGAGAGAGAGAGAGAGAGAGAGAGAGAGAGAGAGAGAGAGAGAGAGAGAGAGCCTTATTGCCATACCTTAACTTATTGCCTTATTTTATGTTTTGGTTCCCACAGGTCCCTCAGTGTGAGGCACTTCGTATATCCACCAGAGAGTTGCTAATGCATCTTCCGGTGTATTTTGCATCTTCCAGTCTTGGATGGTCTGAGAGAGAAGGGAGTAATCAAGTTTTGTATATATCACAAAAGACTTGATAATGATAGATGAATATTATATTCAGTGAATGACTGATCTCCAAGGGAACAAAGAGAGAGCGAGAGAGAGAGAGAGAGAGAGAGAGAGAGAGAGAGAGAGAGAGAGAGAGAGAGAGAGAGAGAGAGAGAGAGAGAGAGAGAGAGAGAGAGAATATATTTTTCATTGACTTGATGATGCTATATAGTTGAATATTATACAGTATACAGTAAATGAATGACCTCCTAGGGAAATCGTAGAGAGAGAGAGAGAGAGAGAGAGAGAGAGAGAGAGAGAGAGAGAGAGAGAGAGAGAGAGAGAGAGAGAAAATTACAATGCACAACATGCTAATTAGAGTGCCTGTAAATTTCCTTCTTTTCAAAGTGTTTCAACGCCTGCTAATTATAAACTAACTTTGCCTAGCTCACCGACTTTTCCTAAATGTTTGGATGTGAGCAAAACAACAAAAAACTTATAAAATTCAGAGAGATATAATGAATTTTGCTGCTCACTTACCAGGTCTAAAATATATTACACATTTAAATAAAGGTAGGTCTGTATGTAAGTATAGACGCAGGCACAGACACTCATATATATATATATATATATATATATATATATATATATATATATATATATATATATATATATATATATATATATATATATATATATATATATATATATATATACTGTATAGCAGTGGTCGCCAGTAGGTGGTCCTTGAATATATTTGATGGTCAGTAGAATAATTTGCACATTATTTAGATATTTTCAAAATCCTCTTCAAGCCACCTGAAACAAGTTGCACAGAAGACAAAATGCCCAGTGTTGTCAATTTATCAATTTAGGGCAAAATAGCTAATAAAACTTGAATTAAACATTTAGCAAAAAATGCAATTAATTATTAAAGGGCATTATATCAAATTACTACTCGTTTCAGAAGCGCCCCCCCCCCCTCATTTGAACTATTTTGAAATTTTTCCACCGTCGCGTTTCTAGCTGGGGACCACGAAAGACATGGAAACGCTCTTTAACTAGAAGCAGGTCGGTGGTGTTCTTCATATTTCTCCGGATGGGTATGACTTCTTTTTAAATTTTCTTCAGGAACTTGCTTTTTTTTTTTCCTTCGCCGTTTCTTGTATGCTCACGATACGTATTTGACACCAAACACTCTTTAAGTTCCTTCATTTCATTGCATAAACCATTGCAATTGACGGTTGAGTAATTTAAAACTAGGTTCATTTGACGTACGAGTCATTTCAAACTTGCGAGGAGTTTAAAATGACTGGGAAAAGTCTTCTATAATGTATAGTCATTTGAATAGGTTACAGCGGCTCCAGTTAGAGCCAGACAACAGTGAAAGAGAGCTGCAGGACCCAAAAGTCCATAACTAATTTTGGTAAATGCGGATATCAGGGTCAATTCCTATTTTTATTGTAATTCCAATGTTTTCTTATAGGTTTTTGTTGAAATTTTAACAAGTCTTTTGGTGTAAGAATTATAAGAATTATAAGTGAAGCCTATCAAACACGATACACAACTGTTGCTCAAAGTTATCAATTCTTCCTTTTTTTAATTAAAATAAAATAGGATCTTCAGCCCAATAATGAGTAAGAAAAAAACCAGCAAATATTTTGCAATTATTTAGTAAAACAAAATATAGATTAACTAAAGTTAATAGTAATACTTCACTTAACTGTGAGCATATCAGTGAATCGGGGCATCCACAGTCCTCGTTAGGTACTGTAAAATAGAACATTAAAATTGTAGGCGTAAAGAAAAACTCTACGAATCAAGAAAATATGATTCGAACTACTTGAAATTTGGATTTATTCAAGAATCTGGTACTGAGTTGGTTCCCCGCCCTCTTTTTATTGTGTGTTCTTAGATCTTATCTAATGATGCCACGAAACCTTCAGAACTTGGAATACACTTACGATCAAAACACTCTGATTTACCTCTAAGAAACCACTGGAATATTTTCAAAGAACGCGTGAATATATGCAAAAAAACAAGCAGGTGCTTTTTAAGAAAATGGTTGCTGAAGATGAATCTTTATTGAAGGCTTTTTATCTAATAGTACTTCAGATGGCCAAAAACAAAAAGCCATATACGACTGGAAAAGAACTAATAGAGCGTTGCATGTTACAAGCCTGTCCGGAGATTTACGAAAACAGGCCGTACGAACACGTAATTCCCGTGTCTTGTAACACTATTAATCGCATAAATGAATACATGGCTGAAG
>NC_090741.1:89565782-89568282 GCF_036898095.1 Palaemon carinicauda | reverse complement strand
AGAGTAGCATCATCTCCTTATGCAACAAGCTTATTTTCTAGGCCACACCACATGTCATGTATATAAAGTAAGAAAAGTAATGGGTCATGAACACTACCCTGTGGCACACCAGATATCTCATTCTTATACTCACTATGGTACCCATCAACAAAAACTCTCCGATTTGAATCTCTCTTCTCTCTCTCTCTCTCTCTCTCTCTCTCTCTCTCTCTCCTCTCTCTCTCCTCTCTCTCTTTCCTGATACTTAGAACACCCTCTGAATATCCAAGGCCATTAATATATCAGAGACTGTTGTTCTGAATAACGAACAAATAAAAAACTTATAGAGCAGTACAGTATGTGAACAGAATCAAAGGTTTCAGATATATGCCAATATTGTTCCAAATATTTATGTTCAAATTGAAAACAATTATCTTGAATATAGTTATACTGGAGAAAAGCTCATTTTGCAATTTTGTTTTCGCATTGAAGATAATATGCAAATTTTTTTTCCTATAAGATATTTTCAATGCTGTGCGATTAATTTTGTAGGATCTATTGTTATACGTTTTCATATATATATATTGAATTATTTATTATGAATCTATGCTTGATAATAATAATAATAATAATAATGATAATAATAATAATAATAATAATAATAATGATGATGATGATGATGAGGACGATGATGATGACCATGACATAAATAAATATCAAGAGATAAAAGAATAATTCTAATGATACTAATATTAAGAACAATAATAATAATAAAAATAATAATAATAATAATAATAATAATAATAATAATAATAATAATAATAATAATAATAATAATAATAATAATAATGATAATAATGATAATAATCGTCATTATTTTATCAATATTATTATTAATAATAAGAGAGATACGTGTATGGATAGAAAAAAGACAAAAATTAACAAAAAAAAAGCATAACTAGGATATATTAAATGAATGAAAAATAAAGATTGATATCTAACCAAGAATTTCATGTTAATTTCCACGAAAACAGAATACTTGATCTTAATGAAAAAACCTTTAATGAATATCTCGTTCAATTTAGAATCAGAAAAAAATAAGAAAAAAAAAGTTATTGAAGAAAAATATTCTTCAAAACATGATCGAGCAAGAAGTAATTAAAGCTCCTTCAATATGCAATTAGAAAAAGGGAATGAGACAAAAATAGATAGATATGGATAAACCTGTAATAAAAGGTGAGACAAAAATAGTCAGATAAAGGAAATACTATATATAGGGTCTGTCAGAAAAGAAAATTAAGAAAAAAAGCCCCACAAATAACTGGGACAGATATTAACAGATAAAGAAAAAAAAAAGAAAAATGGTGTGACAGAAACAGAAAGATAAGGAAAAAATCGTAAAAAAAGTGTGAGAGAAACGAATAGATTTGAATTGCAATATTCTTAGTGTCGTTGTGCTCTGGTTTTCTATTTCTTTATTATATATTTAAGATGATAATTCATTTACACATATTCGTTATTATCAAATTTACTTTATGCATTCACTACGAACATATAATTGTGAAAATAATAAAACCAACAGCATCAACAACAACAACAACAACAACAACAACAATAACAGCAACACAAAAATCAGCAACAAAAACGACACCAACATTGATAATAATAATAATAATAATAATAATAATAATAATAATAATAATAATAATAATAATAATAATAATAATAACAATAATCACGGGAGAATGAACGGTGAATAGGAATGGGATATACAATAAAACCAGAAATGGATGCAAAGAGGAATTTGAATAAATTGTAGACGAGAAAGGAGAGATACGGAGAACTGGCGTAGTAAGTGGAGTTTAATCTGTAATGATGCAATGCTCCGATATTTTGGCTAGGAGGAAAAGGTAAAAATATTGCACAATGAATAACACATTGCAAGAACAGTGAGTTATACCTCCAAGTTGGGTGGACGAGATGTGAACGATTTTGGAAGGGAAAGAAGATATTGGTATCCAAAGAGAGAGAGAGAGAGAGAGAGAGAGAGAGAGAGAGAGAGAGAGAGAGAGAGAGAGAGAGAGAGAGAGAGAGAGAGAGAGAGAGAGAGAGAGAATTTCCAAGGTACAAAAAGATAAGTAATTTCAAAAGCAAACGCAACGTAAAATTTTTTTATGAAATTCTAGTAAGTTGACTCCAAAGCGCTTCTAGCTGAAGAGAAGTAAAGATCTCATTTTATCTTTAATCAATCTTCTTGTGTTTACCATCTTGACTTTACTCCTTCAATGAATAAAAGTAAGAAGGAACTTTTAATTTTTGTTGATAAAAGATGTAAAAAGCAAGTACTTGTAGTAAGTTAAAGAAATCCTTTTGTACTGAAATTGAAAACTGAAGGAAGTATACCAAAATACATTGGTTTCCGGCAATTGAAAATATTTATTATTATTATTATTATTATTATTATTGTTATTATTATTATTATTATTATTATTATTATTATTATTATTATTATTATTATTAT
>NC_090741.1:89558282-89560782 GCF_036898095.1 Palaemon carinicauda | reverse complement strand
ATAGTTTATGCTCTCTCTCTCTCTCTCTCTCTCTCTCTCTCTCTCTCTCTCTCTCTCTCTCTCTCTCTCTCTCTCTCTCTCTCTCTCTCTCACTGTAATATCTATCTATCTCTCTATCTATCTATCTATAAATCTATATATCTATCTATCTCTCTCTCTCTCTCTCTCTCTCTCTCTCTCTCTCTCTCTCTCTCTCTCTCTCTCTCTATATATATATATATATATATATATATATATATATATATATATATATATATATATATATATGTATATATATATATATATATATATATATATATATATACATATATATATACATACATGCATACATACATGCATATACACACACACACACACACATATATATATATATATATATATATATATATATATATATATATATATATATATATATATATATATATAATATATATATATATATATATATATATATATATATATATATATATAGATATTTATATATTTATACATATATATATATATATATATATATATATATATATATATATATATATATATATATATATATATATATAATATGCGTATATATTATATATATATATATATATATATATATATATATATATATATATATATATATATATATATATATGTGTGTGTGTGTGTGTGTGTATGTATAAATACGTAAACATTCGCCGTCTTTCAACGATATAAAATTTTCATTATATAGTCATGATATAAACACCCTCTCTCTCTCTCTCTCTCTCTCTCTCTCTCTCTCTCTCTCTCTCTCTCTCTCTCTCTCTCTCTGAATATCAAGGCCATTAACATATCGGCACTGTTGTTCTGAATAACGAGGAAATAAACATCTTACAGAGCAGTACAGGATGTGAATATCATTAAAAGTTTCAGATATGCTAATATCGTTTCAAATATTTCATGTTCAAAAGGACGGTAATTGTCTTGAAGAAAGATACACCGAAGAAAATGTGATTTTGCTAAATAAATTTTTTGAGTAAAGATGATAATCTATTTATTTGTATATTTAGTGCTATACATTTTGAACACATATCAAATTTCATAATATGAATATATGTTTGATAATAATAATAATAATAATAATAATAATAATAATAATAATAATAATAACGGCACGACAGAAATAAATAATAATAATAATAATAATAATAATAATAATAATAAGAATAATAATAATAATAATAACAATAATAATGATATAGTCCGCGTCATTATTTTTATTACTATTATTATTAATAAAAAACTGCAGCCATTATTACAATAAGAGAGAAACGTGCATGAATAGACTCTACAAACAGTTACACGATAAAAGAGCATAAATCCAAATACATTACATACATAAAAATTCGTATTTATCCCAGAATTTCACATTGGTCCACGAAAACAGAATACTTGACATTGACAAAGAAACCTTTAATGAATACCTCGTTTAAATAAGAATCACAAAAGAATAGCGAAAAGTTATTGGAGAGAAATATCCTTCAAAACATGATCGAAGCGAAAAGTAATTAAAGCGCCTTCAATATGTTATAAGAAAAGGAGAATAAGAAAGAAGAGGGAATAAAAAAAATCATGTAATAAACAAAGCATTTCTGTTGAATCGTAGTCTTCTTCCTCACTTCAATCTGGGAACACAATAGCGTGATTTTATCCGAGTAATCAAGGATGATATACGATAACGTTGGCATCACATTTAACTGCCATTGTTCAAATTCTCTTCATAAATCACCCCCAATGAGCCCTTAAGGGAATGTATCCAGCTATTGGCGAGAGGAAGGTGGGAATTAAACGCTTGGAATTTAGGGAAGATATGGAAGATATGCAGATCATACACTCTGGGCTTGCTCAATTAGACTCGGATTTATACAGAAGGGAAATACAATAAAAGCATTGATCATAAGAGCATCTCTGAGGTAGTTGCCTTCTAGTAATGTTTCTAAGAAATTATGAGGCGAAGACATTTTTATTTATTCATATTTAGTTTTAATTGAATGTTTCGAAACATGTATGCCAAAATGTGTAAAAAAAGAAAAGCCCAGTTTATAACATTGAACTAGATATAATTTGAAAATATAAGATTATATTACTTTCCTCATGTTTCTTTGGTTCTGAAAAATGTCCTCCTCTAAGATTGCCAACAATTCCAAAAAATAGAAAATGTTTAACATTTATGTCAGTGCTAGTATAAGTTCTCACAAATTGGCAGCAACTCGTGTCCTAACGTGAATGACATTCAAATAAAAAAAAAAAATCTAAATTATTCAACGGTGAGAGATATTTACACGTCTTCCACTTAAAAGACGGCAGCATGGATGGAAGGAGAGGAGCAAAGGTAACCCTAGTCATCACTATGTCGAGGGTGAATTGGCTTAATCTAGATTCCCTGCTCATCACTTGCAGAATGTGGAATTATCTTATTTTCTCCCTATATTTTGAATGATTAAAACTTTGCTCTCAATAAAAATGGTGATTAGTATAT
>NC_090741.1:89548282-89550782 GCF_036898095.1 Palaemon carinicauda | reverse complement strand
ATGAATTTATCTACAATATATTCGGATGGGTCATCTGAAGTCAAGAGGAAAAGCACCCCAATATTTAATGTATCAACGATTAATTATTTAGCCAAAATACTAATTTAAAGTTCAACAGTCCCTGAATTTTAATTTCCTGAATTGTATTCTGTAGAATCTTTCTTAAGCAATTCACGAGTTTTAATATTTTTTTTACAATTTATATTACTTTTAATAATAATACTGGTGTAATAAACGTTTAAAAACAATAACGATAAAGACCACCGTTCCATCATAGGTTAGCCAGTATCTCGACCATTTCCCCCGATTCTCTGACTCTTGTCTCTACACTTTGTCAGGAACAGTTTCGTTGTCCAGAGCAGTGTATTGATCACCCCCCGAGCACTTACTTGAAACTCCGCTGGTGTCGGGCGGTAAGGGGCTGCTGCCTAAATGTTGCCAAAATGCTTTGACATTATTTGCACATTTTCGCGTTGTTACACAAGTCTCATCTGCATGCAAGTCGAGTTAGAAGTTTTTATTTTGCCCTTTTTCCTAGGGTAATTGGTTGGAGTCTCTTTGAATGCTTAAAATATTGTATATATATATATATATATATATATATATATATATATATATATATATATATATATATATATATATATATAAAAATACATATATATATTTATATACATATGTATATCCAAATATAAACAAACATTATGTATATATACTTATATATATATATATATATATATATATATATATATATATATATATATATATATATATATATATGTGTGTGTATAGATAGATAGATAGAGAGATAGATAAATAGACATACATGATATGCATGCACATACATGTACAGTATATGTATGTATAAATATTTATATATAAAAATGATTATACAATCCATATAAATATAGTTATATATACCTAAATAAATCTAAAATATTTAATTTCTTAAAATTTGATAAAATAAGACCAACTATTTTAATATTATGAGCATTTTCTACAAATACCATAATTTACCTATGGATTTCTATTAACTAAAAGCTTATATTTTTACCTTATTGAATTAATCTTTCTCATACTTAATCAAAATAACTTACATTATATGTACTATCAACATAAATAATATGATTGAAGACACCATATATGTTCCATTGCTTTATATTATATCCTTTATTCAGATCATGCATTAAAATCACTTATTGATGCATGATGAAAAGGTATATACAATATAGATTTTGATTTATCTTCATTCTCGATGAAAAGGTATATGACAGGTCTTACACATTTTCCAGGAAACTCAACATAGTTAGACATGATCAGTATCCAAGTCATACATAATAACAATAACGTGTAGGTACAATAAGTCATCTTTAATTGTTGAGAAGTACCCAACTATATAGTAGCGCGAGTAAGAAAACAAGAACACCAGCAAAAAAAAAAAAAAATAGCTGGTATATCAACCCAATAAATTTGAAGCACTAATCCAAACGAGTTTAATTCGAAAGTTCTTTTATTCCTTTTTCTCCAGTTCTGCATTTCCAGAAAGTTATTCCACTCGAATTAATCTCGATACCAATTGGAATAACTTTCAGTTATCAGGATAATATATTTTGCTAAAAACATGCTCGTTTGTGTGTGTATAATTCCATGAAATTCTATTTTTTTAATTTCCCTATGCGTAGCATACAATTATTGATTTTCTTTTTATTTTTTTTATTTTTTTTTTTGCAATGTTATATCATTAATAATTTAATGTTTTTCAAGTCTTTGGGAATAGGTTTTTTTTTTTTTTTTTTTTTTTTTTTTTGCAATGTTACATCACTAATAATTTAATGTTTTTCAAGTCTTTGGGAATAGCTCCTTCATTAATGGAAAAAATATTCGGTCTGCAACTTGCAAATATCATATGGCATAACCCTTGTTTCTGCACGTACAAACAAGAAATTATTTTACTAGATAACACAATCCTTATAGTATCTCTACGTCTATTATGCTAGTCGTGTATGGCATTACTAAATAGATAATTTCCCTAAAAAATCATCTATCCTTATTCACAATAAAAACACGTAACACAAGGGGCACATATCCTTTTAACTTGAAATAAAATAAAAAGGGATACCTGTCTACTCCATATCTCAGTTTATTTTTTTTTATCCAACTGACACATTAATAAGATTTATAAACCACTTAAGACGCGCTAAGTAACTATCTCTCTCTCTCTCTCTCTCTCTCTCTCTCTCTCTCTCTCTCTCTCTCTCTCTCTCTCTCTCTCTCTCTCTCTCTCTCTCTCTCTTATTTAAAGAAAAGTAATCCTCCAAATATGTTTCTCTACAAATGATATATTTCTTAAAACCAGCCTAATATTTCCTCCAAGCAAGGCGGGCTATGAAGGCGGGATTGAAAGTAGGGGTCTGGAATGAAGGCTCCGTAATGAGTCCCCTGTAAATATGGAAGGATAGGGCTTCCAGCTGAAGGGGAATTACCATCCCTTCCAACAACTAGC
>NC_090741.1:89540782-89543282 GCF_036898095.1 Palaemon carinicauda | reverse complement strand
ATTCTACCCGATGTCACCACATACTGCTTCAGATCATGGACTTGATTAGCATAGTGTTTGTAGAACACTGTGGATGATTCTCACCCAGTATATGTGCGAGTACATTTGAAGATCAAACCATTGACTGTCTATAACATTAATTAGGGGGCAGGTTTTAATACGCTACCTGCCGCCACTACATAGTGATTCAGTTCATGTACCTGTTTTGTATAGTGTTTGTAAAACACTCTGGTTGATTTCCATCCAGTGTATGAACGAAGACGCTCAAAGTCCATATACTGAAAGAAGTTCAGTGATGAAGCAATCTTTCTCGGATCATGACCTGCTGGAGTACTGTCAGGATCCGCTCTACTAATAAAGTAGGTGAGCTTCGCCCTCAGTTGTTTTAGGGATAAATTTGATCCAGAAGTTTCTCCTTTAAAGAGCTGTCCTCCCCTGAAGTCTGAATTTCTACGAAGATAGACCTTTAGACACTCTACCGGACATAGAGAGACATCTTCCTTCAGAGGGCAGATTCTCCAGGGACCCCACCTTTTGGTGGGTAGCTCATTCTTAGCGAGAAAGGATGGATCAGGGAAGTGATTCAGTTCTCCTGTTTCTGAGAACTGAATGTGGCCCTCATCCCTAGAGAGGGCCACTATTTCACTAACTCTAGCCCCTGAGGCTATAGCGAACAGAAAAATAACCTTTTGGGTTAGATCCTTAAGCGAACAATCTTCATTGTTCAAGGATGAGGCATAATGTAGGACCTTGTCCAAAGACCAAGAGATGGGCTTTGGAGGTGCAGCAGGCCTAAGTCTCGCACATGCCTTCGGGATCTTATTAAAGATCTCGTTCGCCAAGTCTACTTGAAAGGCATATAGAAGAGGTTTAGTTAAGGCTGACTTGTACGTAATTATCGTGTTGGCCGCCAAACCCTGGTTATGAAGATCGATAAAGAAGGAACGGCAGAAGTTTGTTGAAATCTTTCTCGGTCCTTTTGCTTTTAAGAAAGCAACCCACTTTTTCCATGATGACTCATATTGTCTTCTAGTTGACTTAGACTTGTATTCCTCTAAGAATTCTATATTGCCTTTTGAGATCCCAAATCTTTTCTTAACCGCTAGGGCAAGAAAATCATGCAATGAAGGGTTTGGGTTCTGTATAATAAATTGAAGGCAACTAATCTCTGAACCTTTTGGAGTTGTCCCGCCTGGAAAGATCTCAGCATGTTGAGGACTCTCAGCAGGTAATTGGACGGGATGAACTGGAAATCCTAAGTCTATCCCTTCCATTTCAGAGACAAGATGTTTATCATCTAAATTAAAGGATCCTCGTATGGGGCTACATATCAAGGTAGTTCCTTGACAGCGCTCGTAATGAAGAGGTCGGATTGCAGTTCAGGGACTTGATCCCATCTGGGAGAGAATAGGTCTGCATCCGTGGACCATTCTAACTCTATCGGCCTGAGCCTGAGTAGAGCATCCACTCTCACATTGCGGATTGGTTGTATGTGAACTGCGGACAGGTGCCATCCCTTTAGGTAAGGGATGGCTCAATACACTTAAACTGTATGAGATGTTTCCTAGCATCGTCGATTGCAGCGTCTCGTTATCGCTTCGGAGTCCCAGATCAGCTGTAGACAATCTGATATGCTTGAAGAGAGTTTCTCTACTCATGACTGAACCAACATGGTTTTTGGGATTTTTGGGCTTTGACCTTTGTTAGGGAAGCGATTAAGGAAGGACCGCTATCGGTCTTTTTAGGCCTCTCCGAGCGTTTGATGCTTGTTTTCTCCAGGTTCCCAGCGCATCTTGCCACCATGCTCTTAGCACAGGGCCTACCTTTATTGCGAACTGGAGAGAAAACACGGTTCCTACCAGCTCTGGTTTTGGGAATCTGAAATTTATCTTTCATCCACGATGTTCCGGGGACTGGATCATTTCTTCGGATGTTCACAGACCAGCCACCTTGGGTGCTGCCCACCACAGCCTCTTGTCCAGGAACAATGTTGCCTGAACCTTTCTCAGGCTTAAATATTGCATGACTGTGTCTGGTAATTTCATGAAGGCAGCTAGGACTCTGTTTAGTCTGACGAGTATCTTCCCTAGGAACTGCGTTACTTTGTGTAACCTGAATCTTAGATAGGAGCGGAAAGGGTGATTGATTGGAAGCTGCCGATAGACGACTTTCAGGTCTGGTAAGACTATAGGCACCCTTTTCTGCAGCAGGGTCCTTATATTCAGGAGGATAAACCTCCTGGACTCGTTGTTTCATTTGGACTTGTTGTGTGGCGATAAGTCCTGAATGACTCTGAATTTTCTTGAGTCCTTCTCGTAAACACACAACGGCCTTCCCTGGAATTTGGTGGACTAAAGTTTCCTTACCACCTGTATGCTCTAGAACACTCAGGTAAACTCCTCCAGGATGGTTTTGGATAATCGTAGGAGTAGAGGAAATGGTGGTAGAGATATCTCCACCTCTCAACTTAGTCCCATCCTGGTTAGGACATGGACCCAAG
>NC_090741.1:89500782-89535782 GCF_036898095.1 Palaemon carinicauda | reverse complement strand
AAGGATGTAAAAACTAATAAATAATTAGGATATATTCAAATGAGAGAAAAATTATCAATAAGCGACAGGAAATGTATAGTTAGATGGTAATAATGATAGAAGTCTAAATGATGTAGCACTAAAGGTTTTAATTGAATTAAATAGAGGACGATTAAAATCTCTTGATTTCTATAAATCTTTGAAATAGAATGTATAAGAAGACTGTAAAAGGAAAAAATAAGTAACTAAATATAGGGAATTGGATAAGACAAGCATAGATGTGACACAATAATAAAACAATAAAAATGTCTGTTGATGTCAAGAATGAAATAAAAAAGTCAGCACTGAACAAAGTTTCCTTTAAGGAAATGAAATGTTTCTATTGAATACCATTGAAAGAAGAAATTTTTAGGTTATTGAAATGATGTGTCTGCAAAGTTTATGTGAAATCTTATTATATATGATTAAAATAACATATTGATATTTACTATCAACACAATTAACTAAAAGAATGTTTGGAAGATTGAAAGACGTGCACGTGTTTAGGGGTATGGCTAACGGTATGTCTGATCATTTTTTGGTGGAAGGAAAATTAGTTGTAGCAAAACAGTGGGGGAATAGACTAGGTGGATGTAAAAGGGAGCTAGTGAGGAATGAAGAGCTAATAAAACCAGGGGTAAAAAGTAAATATCAGGAAAGGTTGAAAATGGCATATGACGAGGTGAGAGTAAGAGAAACTGGTAATTTAGAGGAGGAGTGGAAGTTAGCAAAAGAAAATTTTGTTGGGATTGCAAGTGATGTAGGTGGCAAGAAGGTTGTTGGAGGCAGCATGAGGAAGGGCAGTGAATGGTGGAATGAAGGAGTGAAGGTAAAAGTGGAAGAGAAAAAGAGGGTTTTTGAAGAATGGCTACAGAGTAATAGTATAGAGAAGTATGAAAAATATAGAGAGAAAAATGTGGAAGTAAAGCGCAAGGTACGTGAGGCAAAGAGGGCAGCTAACCTGAGGTGGGGTCAGGGATTGGGTCAGTCATATGAAGAGAATAAGAAGAAGTTTTGGAAAGAAGTGAAGAGAGTAAGGAAGGCTGGCGCAAGAATTGAAGAGACAGTGAAAGATGGAAATGGAAGGTTGTTAAAAGGAGAGGAGGCAAGGAAAAGGTGGGCGGAATATTTTGAAAGTTTACTGAATGTTGAGGATAATAGGGAGGCAGATATAATTGCTGTTCCAGGTGTTGAGGTGCCAGTGATGGGAGATGAGAATGAGAGAGAGATTACAATAGAGGAAGTGAGAAGAGCACTAGATGAAACGAGAGTAGGAAAAGCATCTGGTATGGATGGTGTGAAAGCTGAGATGTTGAAGGAAGGGAGTGTGACTGTACTTGAATGGTTGGTGAGATTGTTTAATATGTGTTTAGTGTTGTCATTGGTACCAGTAGATTGGGTTTGTGCTTGTATTGTACCACTATATAGGGGTAAGGGAGATGTGCATGAGTGTTGTAATTAAAGAGGTATTAGTTTGTTGAGTGTAGTTGGAAAAGTGTATGGTAGAGTAATGATTAATAGGATTAAGGATAAAGCAGAGAATGCAATCTTGGAAGTACAGGGTGGTTTTAGAAGAGGTAGGGGTTGTATGAATCAGATTTTTACAGTTAGGCAGATATGCGAGAAATATTTAGCAAAAGGTAAGGAGGTGTATGTTGCGTTTATGGATCTGCAGAGAGCATATGATAGAGTTGATAGGGAAGCAATTAGGAATGTGATGAGGTTATATGGAGTTGGTGGAAGGTTGTTGCAAGCAGTGAAAAGTTTCTACAAAGGTAGTAAAGCATGTGTTAGAATAGGAAATGAAGTGAGTGATTGGTTTCCGGTGAGAGTGGGGCTGACACAGGGATGTATGATGTCACCGTGGTTGTTTAACTTGCATGTTGATGGAGTGGTGAGAGAAGTGAATGCTCGAGTGCTTGGACGAGGATTAAAACTGGTAGGCGAGAAGGACCATGAATGGCAGGTAAATCAGTTGTTGTTTGCGGATAATACTGTACTGGTAGCAGACACAGAAGAGAAGCTTGACCGACTAGTGACAGAATTTGGAAGGGTGTGTAAGAGAAGGAAGTTGAGAGTTAATGTGGGTAAGAGTAAGGTTATGAGATGTACGAGAAAGGAAGGTGGTGCAAGGTTGAATGTCATGTTGAATGGAGAGTTACTTGAGGAGGTGGATCAGTTTAAGTGATTGGGGTCTGTTGTTGCAGCTAATGGTGGAGTAGAAGCAGATGTATGTCAGAGAGTGAAGGAAGGTTGCAAAGTGTTGGGGGCAGTTAAGGGAGTAGTAAAAAATAGAGGGTTGGACATGAATGTAAAGAGAGTTCTATATGAGAAAGTGATTGTACTAACTGTGATGTATGGAATCGGAGTTGTGGGGAATGAAAGTGATGGAGAGACAGAAATTGAATGTGTTTGATATGAAGTGTCTGAGGAGTATGGCTGGTGTATCTCGAGTAGATAGGGTTAGGAACGAAGTGGTAAGGGAGAGAACGGGTGTAAGAAATGAGTTAGCGGCTAGAGTGGATATGAATGTGCTGAGGTGGTTTGGCCATGTTGAGAGAATGGAAAATGGTTGTCTGCTAAAGAAGGTGATGAATGCAAGAGTTGATGGGAGAAGTACAAGAGGAAGGCCAAGGTTAGGGTGGATGGATGGTGTGAAGAAAGCTCTGGGTGATAGGAGGATAGATGTGAGAGAGGCAAGAGAGCGTGCTAGAAATAGGAATGAATGGCGAGCGATTGTGACGAAGTTCCAGTAGGCCCTGCTTCTTCCTCCGGTGCCTTAGATGACCGTGGAGGTAGCAGCAGTAGGGGATTCAGCATTATGAAGCTTCATCTGTCGTGGATAATGTGGGAGGTTGGGCTGTGGCGCCCTAGCAGTACCAGCTGAACTCGGTTGAGTCCCTGGTTAGGCTGAAGGAACGTAGAGAGTAGAGGTCCCCTTTTTGTTTTGTTTCTTTGTTGATATCGGCTACCCCCCAAAATTGGGGGAAGTGCCTTTGGTATATGTATGTATGTACAAATGATATGTTTGATGATACCATATATGTTCCTTTGCTTCATATTACAGTTTATTATGCAAAACATGTATTTAAGCCACTTACTGATACATGATGAAAAACTATCAACAATTGAGATTTTGATTTCCATCCACTCTAAATGAAGAGGTAAATGACAGGTGAATACACAAGATCAGCTATCAAGTTCTATATGGCTCCTAAGCTAAGACCTGGAGGCCCAGGCAATGGCTAATTACGGCTCATCAGGTATATTACATATAAAAATACATATGATTGTTAACATATATATATATATATATATATATATATATATATATATATATATATATATATATATATATATATATATATATATATATATATATATATATTTAAGAGGTGTTTCATTTCAAGAAGCAGTTACTTGGGATGATTTCAAAGTTAGGTTACGCGCGATTTATGGGGGTGAGGAAGCCTTGGATGTAGTGTTAACGTTACGAAATACACTTAATCAAGCCACTATGAATCGGCTTAATGTTATTGAGAGAGCAGCTCTCATAGCTGATAGGCTTAACGAATATCAGGACATTTTAGGTAATTCCACTTGGGTTACTAACGATAATATCTCCGTGAAAGATTTTTTACGATTAATGTATTTAACTTGCATGACACTTATGTTGCCTGAAGCTTTAGTGCGGTGCTTTGATAAGAAATTAATGCCTGCAAGTACGGAATTGGATGTCTATAAACAGATAAAGAAACACATGTCCAAGTGTCCAGATCTCGATCCCGTGTTAACTCAAGTTTTTGCTAAGAATGAAACAAAACCACAAACAGTGAACGTAATTAACAGTCCAGTAGCGGGAGTGACGTGTTACAACTGCAAACGTCAAGGTCACATAAGCGCAGACTGTAGAACGAAATTTTGCTCAGTTCACAACACAGCATCACATTCTTATAGTCAATGTTACGCGCGTAAGACACAACAATATCCTAGAAATACACAGTCAATTCCACAGTCAGTTCCATATGGAAATAAAAAGAAAAATCCTCATTTTAACAATAAGAAGAAACAACAAAATGTCAATGCAGTTCAGAGTCCGAAACAAACAAACACTTCTTCAAATATCGCTGAGCCTGGGCCGTCAAACCAGACCTCGCAAAGTCAGACTAATTTTCAGAATGTGCAGAGCAAAGCAAATACCACATAGTTAACTCTAGAGGGGAAGAGAGTGATGTTGGGTCAAGGTCATTCATGTCAACATCAATAGTATTGAATAATCAATTTAATGTTTTATCAGATAATTGTGAGACAATAGATTTTCCTACGAAACACACGGCCGAATTAAGTAAAACAGTGCATGCTCCCGTAGATTTGCAACGAATTCATACAATAATAAGCCAAAATTAGTTACGGCCAACCTTATATGCTGTAAATTTAGAACACAAATCCTTTACGTTATTTTTTGACTCTGGTAGTCCACGTAATATTATGGATTTGAAGACACATCATTTGTTGTTTTCGAACTTTCCGATTGAAAAATCAGGAATTAGACTTTCAGGTATAGGAAATAGTGAATTAAACGTCATAGGCATAACTCATATTCAGTTCAGAGTCGGTAATCGCACGTTTGCCGATACATTTGTTGTTGTAAAAAACATTAATATGTATCCAGCTGTAATTATAGGATACCCATCTATGGGAAATCAAAACATTATCTTAGCTCCTGCCAAGCACGGCGTGTATATCAAAGGGAAATTCTATAAGTCTTCTAATACCTTAAAGTCAGTTTTGGATAAAAAGGAGACGACAAATGTAACCGTAACGTACGTTGAAGAACCAATAACTTGTCTCACTAATAAAGAAATAATATACGCGACCCAGCAGAATTCTCGTTCACCCGTAATATCATCTTGCACGCAATATATCGAACCAAACATACCTTCGAATTTAATAGTGCAAATAAAGAAAACACTACCGGGATCTGAAATATTAATCCTTTCCGATACTTTGAAAACTAACGGATTGTCTGTCACACAAGCTATTTATACAGTAGGCTCACATCAGCAATGTAATATCGAAGTCTGTAATCATTTAAATAACACTTTAGTAATTCACAAAAATCAACATATCTTGGATGTAGAAGTTTATAAACATCGTATTCTTACCGTTGCTGAAATCAATCACTCTCAATCAGTTGCGGATGAATCCCTTTTGCGATCTATTAAAAATAAAATCAGTAACGACATTCAAGACGAAGAAATTCAGCAGAAAATTTTTGAACTTTTAACTAAATATACAGATGTCTTTTCCACTACGGATGGATCCTTAGGAAAAACAGATGTGATCGAGCATCAAATAAGGTTAAAAGACAAGCAGAAAATTATATATGTACCCTCGTACAGACTCCCTAAGAAATTCCAGAATGAAATAAATGATGAAGTAGGTAAAATGTTAGAGGAAGGAGTCATTAGAAAATCAAAATGCCCTTATAATTTTCCTTTAATAGTTGTACCGAAAAAAGATCGAACATGGCGTATCTGCGTCGACTTTCGTCGTCTAAACGAGGAAACGATCCCTGATCGATTCCCAGTGCCATGTACTGACGATATTTTGTCTTTGTTAGGTCAGAATAAATATTTTACCAGTTTGGACTTACTTAAAGGCTTTCACCAGATATCATTAGAAGAAGATAGTATCCCATACACAGCCTTCAGCACAGCCAGGGGACATTATGAATTTTTGCGGATGCCTTTTGGTTTACGTTGTGCTCCTATAACATTTACAAGAATGATTAACATAGTGTTTGGAGACTTGTTAGGGGATATATTGCATGCCTATATGGATGATCTTGTAATCTTTTCCAACACCTTAGAAGAACATCTACGTAAGTTAGAACTAGTACTACAGAGATTAAGACAACATAACTTAAGGGTAAAGATTAGTAAGTGTGAATTTTTCAAAACAGAATTAATATATTTGGGTTTCATGGTGTCAAGCCAAGGTCTTAAAGTAGTCCATGATAAGTTGTCGGCTATACGTAATTTTCCCATACCTACTAATGTCAAGGGAATACAGCAATTTCTGGGTTGTAGTGGATATTACAGGCGTTTTATACGCAACTATTCAATAATAGCCGTTCCTTTAACTGATCTTACGAAGAAGGGCGTAGATATCATATGGTCTGAGCAACATCAACAGGCGTTTAATACTTTGAAAGATGAACTGTGTAGTTCTCCTATCTTAAAATTTCCTGACTTCGGTAAGGAATTCTTCATTGCAACAGACGCCTCAGACTTAGGAGTAGGAGGGGTATTGCTTCAGCAATATGATAAACAGTTTTTCCCGATAGCTTTCTATTCTCGAAAATTGAGAACTTCCGAAAGTAAGTATGCGGTAATAGATAAGGAAGGACTAGCTATTGTTAATTCGCTAGTGCATTTTAAGTTCATAATTTACGGTTATCCCGTTAAGGTTCTTACTGACCATAAACCACTAACAGAGTTCTTTAAAGGCTTCAATCACAGCCCTAAACGAACTCGGTGGCATTTGATCATTCAAGATTTTGGCGCAAGAATCGGGTATTTACCTGGTAAAGCAAATATCATTGCGGATGCATTATCACGCAACCCCGTGTCATCTTGTACGGAGCCTTTAGCTGAATTAATAGATATATCAACATCCATGCCTATTGTAAAAACAATATCTGAACAAGAAGATTTAGGCTGGAGTGCTGAATTGTTACAGACTGAGCAAAGAAAAGATCAGAAAATAGAAATAATTATAAATGCGTTGAAAGGCAATCATAAAGAAAAGGAATATATAAAGTATAAGCAGCAGAATTATATAATCAAAGATAATATTCTGTGTAGGACTGTGACAAGGAAAACCCGCAATACACCACATGTAACTAACGACCAGGTAGTAGTACCAATCTCACTTATTTCCACTGTCCTGAATTGGTTGCATTCAAATCCATTACATGGACACCCTGGGTTCTCATTAATGTCACAGAAAGCCAAATCATTGTTTTATTGGCATACAATGCTTACAGATATAAAAAGACACATAGCTAATTGTCGCACATGTCAGGAAAACAAAGGGCATACGAAAACACCTGTCAGCCTAGGAGCTTATCCTGTTCCCAATCAACCCTTTGAAAGAATACATTTAGATTTGTTAACAGGATTTTACGAGTCAGACAGAGGAAATAAGCACTTCTTAGTAATTATAGATGCTTTAACTCGATATACAGAACTAATAGCGCTTAAAACTAAAACTGCGATTGAATGCGCTAGGAAGTTTTACGAGTGTTACATTTGTAAACATGGAATTCCACACATGATAATCTCAGACTCGGGTGGTGAATTTAATAATCACTTTCTTACCTCATTGTGTGAATTCCTCAACATAAAGAAGATTAATACCATGATATATCACCCAGAGTCGAATGGGCTAGTGGAAAGAGCAAATAGGAAGATATTAAATATATTGAGGGTAACATTAGGGGGATCTAACCCCAACTGGGATATTGCAATACCGGCGGCACTGAGTACTCGCAATCATTCATATCATATATCAATTAAAATGTCACCGCATGAAGCATTGTATGGTACCCCAGCTAGAACACCTTTCCATGTATTAACGCCTACAACTAATCTATCAAATCCTTTAAAAGAGTGTATAAATGCAAGTATAAGTCGATATGATATCCTTCGAAAGAATTTAGAAGAATCACAAATCATAATGAAAAGGAATCATGATAAAATAGCGAAACCAACTAAAACATATACCGTGGGTGATAACATCTATATTCAAATCAATGTCAGAAAAGGGCTCAACTATAAACTAACACCTAAGTTTGAAGGCCCATTTAATATTTTGGAAACATTACGGCCAATAGGTTTAGAATTCAAAACGTAGCCCAACCCACGGATGAGAGAATAGTACCATTGGCTCACATAAGAAATTAAAAAGAAAAGAGAGGAAAAGAAGTGAGGGAAAATTCTGTTCTGTTTTATGTGATTAAAAGTTTTCTTTTTAATACAGGAGTAATTACATATATTTTTTCTCGTTACAGGTTTCCAAGATGAATTTTTTGTTGTTGGGAGTGATATTGTTCGCTCAGACATTTTTCTCGTATGGGATGAGTTCTAAGACTAAAAATATATATTTTAAATATGGCAATATAGTTGAAAGACAAGAAGACATTTTTATTACATCAACCAACGTAATTGTCGAAGTGCATATGCAAGCAATTTTTCTTCAAGAGAATGATGTCACTAGCTTAAGAACCGCCATTTCAAGGTTTTCTGCATCATTGGATGAGTTGCATAGAAGACATTTTCATTTGACTGCTAAGAGTTTGCTTGGATCAACATTAAAAGTTGCAGAGATGCTATCTGATGACTTGAAAAATAAGACTGGCGAGACAGGATCTTTGGCTTATGACCTTTTGATGTGGACTGTAGGACACGAACATAAAGAAAGACGGAATCCGTTCATTTATGCTGCATTAAGCATCTTTGGGTCTGTTGCAAGTTTAGGTTTAGGAATTTCCAATCGTCTTAAAATTAGTAATCAAAATAAGAAAATTGAGTTCTTGACTCATAAAGATGAATTGATTATGTCAGAACTAAGGGATCAGTTAGCTTCAATCAATAAAATTATGGATTTGTTAAATGAACATTCAGATAATATCGTTCAAATTATGGAAGTACAGGATTTGTTGGCAACATTAACGTATTATGATTCAAAGATAGATCACATACATAACAGAATTGCACATTTCATTGAGAAATCCAAGGATTATGTAGAAGCTATCACGTTAGCAACTAAAGGTGTATTGTCGCCCCATTTGTTGCCTATACGTTACTTAAAATTAGTTCTGAAGAACGGAAGGGATAAACTAGGCTATGTTCCTTTGTTAGACGAACATAGGTTAGAATTTTATTACAGCCTAATTACAGTAAACGTAGATAATAACAAGATTAGGATTACAATTCCCTTTGATTCTTCTGATGCCTGGCAATCTTACAGGATATCACCATTTCCGACTTTCATGACGAATCACTCAAATCCAGTAATATCCAGTTTGACAGGACACGTATTGATTTCCCCAGACAAGGAAACATATACGGTCATTAAAGACTTAAATCAATTAACTCACTGTTCAGACGCAATGGATAGAAAAATATGTACAGCTGACTCATTTGAATTCCGTAAAAACTTAATGGATTCATGCGAGTTAGGTATAGTGCTAGACGGTGCTCTCTCCCATACAAGTGAAAATTGTCTGGATAGGCTTTATCCCTTTGACAATAAAGAATTCAATTGCAGACTGAATAATGGCTCGTGGATACAATACGACAAGGACGGCTTCAATGTATCATGCCCTGACGGATCCACATCCTTCACCCACATCTTCGTCGCAGCAGATGGTTGTATCGGGACTTCCCCGAATTCCATGGTGACTGGTCTGCGGACAATCATCAGAGAACGAGCCTACTTCGCGAACTTCACGTGGACCTCTACAATGCCAGCACTTCCTCTCCCATACAACGGAAATGTGGCAAAGCGGTTGATGAAACTTACCGAAAAGGACCACATGTCACCGACTTATAAAGAAATTCTTCACCCCATACTACTGGCTGGTTTGTGTTTCACGGTGGTGATATTTATCGCCGTGAACATCCTTGTTTGGCGTAGGTTACGGCACAGCAAGCAGCTAAAAAGGAATGAGTTGCATAGCCCTGACAATACCCCCTATTTAATCCAGTTCAAAGCTGTTTGAGTGGCCACCTCATTCGCTAAGGGAGTAATTTGTCGGGAAGATGTTTGTATGAAAAGCTGATTAGTACGCTAGTAATATGTAATTAAAGAAATTCTCTACATTTACATTGTTAAAAATACATTTAAAACAACATTTAAAAAATAAATAAAATAAAAAAGGATATAAATCATTTTTCTCTCGGCATCTAATAAAAATATATAAGCCGGAATGTTAAAAAAGAAAAGGGAAAAAAAAATGAAATAAAATAAAATATATAACAGAATCTATGGGCATCTAATAAAATATATCAGCCCTATATATAAATATATATATATATATATATATATATATATATATATATATATATATATATATATATATATATATATATATATATATATTTATATATATATATATATATATATATATATATATATATATATATATATATATATATATATATATATATATATATATATATATATATATATATATATATATATATATATATATATATATATATATATATATATATATATATGTACGAAACCGTGGTACGTGTACGTACCAGGAATTCGTGTTTGTGCACTAAAAATTGAGTATCTTGTTTCTGACAAAGGTAACAATTATTCTTTATCAAGTTACCGAATCATATGTAAGTCAGAATTTATTTTGTTTTTTGGTACCATGTAATCATTTGCTAGCAATGTACCATATATGTGATCTTGGTTTTATCGTGCATTTTTCTTTTTGCTTTGGTAATATCTTTTTTGTATGCATTATTGTTATTATTTTTTTATGTGCCTATTTTGGACATTCGTCCTCAGTTGATTATGGCTAAAGTTAAACAAAGAATAATGCGTATGTCCAGTCACACCTAATAACCATGTTTCGGCTTGTTGTTGAATTTTTGTAAAAAAAAATTGAGATAGCTGGCCGAGCTTATGTAATGATTAGAATAGTTAATATTACATGTTTAAAACAAATGACGTAATATGTCATGTTGGTTGGAAGAGCTAACCCTGGGATTTGCTGTAGTCATTCAAATTGTAAACAGGACGTATAATGCAAACCTCGGCAAATTGACATTCTTTCTTAACGTCAACACATTGTCTCCTCGTGTGAAAGTTTGTGACGTCACCGGATGCAGGTGTCTTCCGATTCCGTCACGTGGCTAAATTAAACCAAGCATACGATATCTGTGATATCAAAAATTTATTCAGTTCATATCTAAACTTCACCAGAATTGGTTATGTGGACCAACACAGCTTCCTCCAGTGATGGAGAGGTTTAACTCTGTTGTTTTATAGAATAAAACTTAAAAACTATTAAGATGTATTCAGTTAATCCATTTAAATACATCTGAAAACAACTCATACTCAAATGTGTGCTTAATACAGTAGCACGCCATATATATATATATATATATATATATATATATATATATATATATATATATATATATATATATATATATATATATATATATATATATATATATATATATATATATATATATATATATACATCGCTGGACACGTTCCGCCTTCCCCATACCTAGTGTAGGAGAGAAGTGGTAGTCATACCCAGGTGAGAGGTAGAATAATAATAATAATTATAATAATAATAATAATAGTACTACTACTACTACTACTACTACTACTACTACTAATAATAATAATAATAATAATAATGATAAAAATACTACTATTACTACTACTACTACTACTACTACCACTAATAGTAATAATAATAATAATAATAATAAGAAAACAAGAACGCTAGCAAAAAAAAAATGTTTATCAACCCAATGAAATTGAAACGCTAATTCCAACGAGTCTAATTCCAAAATGAGCAGCGTCTGTTTCATTCCTCTTTCTGCAGTTCCACATTTTGAGAAAGTTCTTCCACTCGAATTAATCCATGATACCACTTGGAGTAACTTTCACTAATCAGATTTATTTATTCTGCTAAAACATGTTCGTCTCATTGTGCATAATTCCATGAAATTTTATCTTTTTAATTTCTCTACATGTGGCACAACATGATTGATAATTGTTTTTCTTTGTTTTATTGGCCCTTTTTCATCATGACTAGTTCATTGTTTTTCGCGTCTTCAGAAATAACTCCTTCATTAATGGAAACATTTCTCTGTCTGCAACTCTCGAATATCATATGGCATAACTTTTGTTTCTTTATGTAAAAACAGGAAACTATTTTCATAGATGACACAATCCTTAAAGTATCTTTACGTCTGTTATGCTAGTTGTGTATGGCATTACGAAATAGAAAATTTCTCTAAAAAAAACTTCTATCATCATTCACAATAAAAACAAGTAACAAAGGGGGCACATATCCTTATAACTTGAAATAAAATGTAAAGTGATAAATGTCTCCTCCATTTCTCAGTTTCTTTTTTTTTATCCACCTGACATATTAAGAAGATTTATAAAACACTTAAGACGTCCTAAGAAACCATTGTTCATGATATTCATATTCAATCTTTCAATAATTCTTCTGGTGCCCCTCTCTCTCTCTCTCTCTCTCTCTCTCTCTCTCTCTCTCTCTCTCTCTCTCTCTCTCTCTCTCTCTCTCTCTCTCTCTCTCTCTCTCTCGCTTATTAAAAGGAAAACTATTCCCCATATATGTTTCCCTACAATTGATGTTTTTTTTAAAACCAGCCTCACATTTCCTCCAAGCAAGTCGGGCTATGTAGGCAGGGTTGAAAGTAAGGGTCTGGCATGAAGGCTCCGTAATTACTCCCCTGTAAATATGGAAGGATGGGGATTCCAGCTGAAGGGGAATCACCGTTCATTCAAAAATCTGGTAGAGAAACGTCTCTTCCCCAAAAACGCACATAACTCCAATGATTTTCATACGTGCTCTTCCATATAGGCTCCTATTTTAAATTACAGTGTGAGCTAAGGATGGTGGGTTTAAGGGGAGTATATAGGTCTATCAGCTTAGTCATCAGCAGCCATGGCCTATCTCTCTTTGGTCCTAGCTTGGGTGGAGAGGGGGCCTAGTCACTGATCAAATGTATATATGGTTAATCTCTAGGGCATTGTCCAGCTCGATAGGGCAATGTCTGTCCCTTGCCTCTGCCATTTATGAGCGGCCTTTAAACCTTCAAATACGCTCTTTATTTCACTGTTCCTAAAACGTTTTAATCTTAGAGAGGTCCAAACAAAGACAGGTGAAAATGGCTCTTATTCTAAATTATCTTACACGTATCTTTCAGAACGCTCTCTCGGGCTCAGCAATGATGAAAATTACCCAAATAAACTTACTCTTGTTTTCAGCTGTGTGAAAACGCTCCTGGCTGAATGCACACCTAAACTTAATGACATTAAAAGAGGCTTCAGAGAATAACCCTCTTAATCTCACTAATGTGAAAATGCTATCAGTTTCATAAAAGATAAAGACTCGTGCTACCGCATTTAATCTACATTTCAGTAATGTTAAAATTCATCTTGATGAATAAACTTTTAATCTCTTTGATACTAAAACGTATCTTGTTAAATGCCTTCTACATTTCAAGGATCTTTAAGAAGCATGTTTTACGTACACATTATCCGTAAGTGATTTTGAAATTCGTCCTACGTTATGCTATTTTAAACTTTTGTTGTTTTAATATTTTTTTGTTGCATAAGCTCTATATAAATTACTTTGAAGAACCGTATCGTTTGCCCTTTCCATATAAGTGATAATAATTATATTCATAATAATAATAATAATAATAATAATAATAATAATAATAATAATAATAATCAATATTATAATGATTATCTGTATTGTTATTTGCTTATGCAATCTCTGATCGGAAAAACTCTGGAATATGTTGTAAAAAGACCTAATTATAATTCTTCACTCTTATGGAATAACTGGAAGGTTTTCATTATGGACGAAAACTCCTTCATATCAAAGTCTTGAATTTCATATATAATATTATTTTCAAAAGTAGCAGCTTTTGTTGTATAAATTCATTATGAATTGAAATTAAGATTTCCAAGCAGCTTTTCGGTATATTTTCTCGCTACAGAATTGTTAACATTATATTAGAAGTAATAACTAATAACAGTAATAACAACAATAATTTCAATATGAATAGGAATGAAAAATAGTAATGATATTAGGATTATGTTAAGGTTTTTATGAATACCAACAACAACAACAACAACCGCAAAAATAACAACAAAAATAACAACAAAAACAACAATAGTAACAGCAACAGGAATACTAATAATAATAATAATAATAATAATAATAATAATAATAATAATAATGCTAACTTAGTGAAATTACTCTCTTTATACACACACACACACACACACACACACACACACACACACACATATATATATATATATATATATATATATATATATATATATATATATATATATATATATATATATATATAAATATATACATATATATATATATATATATATATATATATATATATATATATATATATATATATATATATATATATATATATATATACTGTATATACAGTATATGCACACACACAAATAATATAAGTATGTTTGTAAATATGTTATTATATATACCACGAGAAATATGTAACCGTTTCTGTTCCTCTGTAGAATAAAGACTTTTACATAATTTAATTCATATACGGGATTTTGCCAGTTTTCATCAACACGCTGGCCAACTGTGGACTGGTGATAGTGGAAGACTTTTGAGTGATCGCTCACATTAGGGTGGGGCCCTGAAAAGTACAGCTATGCCGTTTATGGCGATACAAAAACCTTTTTATCACGTTAAGGTATCCCTACACCGGAAGGGATGTGTATATATACATATCCACGAATATCTCTCAGTAGCACTCGTGATTTTAATCAATAGATAACAACCACAATAGGATTTCTTTCGACTTAGAGGCTTAATTTCGAATCCTTGCCCAGCCAGAAGCCTTTATCATAAATAAATTTCCACTGGATATACATTCTCAAAGGTAGAATTCGATATCAAAATGCCATTATGGCTGATATTCACTTATATATATATCCATATATGTCTGTGTGTGTTTGAGAGTATACATAATTTACATGTATGTGAGGAAAGCTCACACGCCCAGGCAAACAGCAAAGAACACCACTCCGACATCTATTGTGACTACGTTGTAAACATGACAGAATCTTTACATTGATTTTGAACTTTCCCTTTAGTCTTTCCCCAATTTCGGATAGAGTTTAGTCGGGATCAATGGTGAGAAAGAGAAAGATTTCATTTTTGGTTGTTGTTGTTGTTCAAAGGTAAAATCTACCAAGCGAATAGCAGTATTTTTTTTTCTTTTTTTTTTAGGGGGGGAGGGAAGGTAGTTAGATTTTTTAAAAAATCACCAATTTTGTTGTCCATTACTGATATCAATATACTAGTGTACGACACCCGTCAAAAATAATTTTTAGAAATACAAGCATACATTCAACCATCCCGCCATCTTCATTTTGCCCCAGGGGTACCTCTCCATCTTAACTGGGTATTATCATTCCTTTTCTCTCTAACTGAGAAACAGGGAGAGACCGAGTAGTTATTCGTCTGGTATTGCAACTGAGCGTGACTCTAAAGATAAATACTATATATATATATATATATATATATATATATATATATATATATATATATATATATGCATATATATACATATATATATATATATATATATATATATATATATATATATATACATATATGTGTTTATATATATTATATATACATATATATAAATATATGTATATACATATATATATATATATATATATATATATATATATATATATATATATATATATATATATATATATATATATATATATATATATATATATATATATATATATATATATATATATATATATATATATATATATATATATATATATATACATGCATACTACATATATATATATATATATATATATATATATATATATATATATATATATATATATATATATATATATATATATATATATATATATACATATATATACATACATATATATATATATATATATATATATATATATATATATATATATATATATATATATATATATATATATATATATATATACATATATTTATACATATATGCGTTTATATATACTATATATACATATACATATATATATATATATATATATATATATATATATATATATATATATATATATATGTACATACATATATTTATATATATATGTATATATAGTATATATACACATATATGTAAATATATGTATATATATATATATATATATATATATATATATATATATATATATATATATATATATATTTAAATATACATATGTATATACATATACAATATATATATATATATATATATATATATATATATATATATATATATATATATATATATATATTTATATAAATATATATATATATATATATATATATATATATATATATATATGTTTATACATATATATATATATATATATATATATATATATATTTATATATATCTATATATATATATACATATGTATACATATGTATATACATATACAGTATATATATATATATATATATATATATATATATATATATATATATATATATATATATATTATATAAATATGTATATATATATATATATATATATATATATATATATATATATATATACATATATATATATTTATATATATATATATATATATATATATATATATATATATATATTGATATATATATATATATATATATATATATATTGATATATATATATATATATATATATATATATATATATATATATATATATATATATATATATATCCAGACACTTGCTCTTTATAAATGCACTGTTATTCACAAATTTTGGGGAATATTATATTTCGAGATTCTGGGACAAAACTCCCATATATTTGTTCTTTCTAACGATAAAAGGAATATATATATATATATATATATATATATATATATATATATATATATATATATATATATATATATATATATATATATATATATATATAATCAAAATATCTATTAGAAATGTTGAAGTTGATGAACTTTGTAGAAAAAAATAGGACCGTTTTTATGCGCAAAGTTTCGAGACATGCAACGAACCTCTATAATTCAGTAATATTGTCAGATTTGGGGGGGAATAGTAAAGTCAAAAATTAATTATGATAAGAGTTAAGCCCACTAGCCTTTCTCTCTCTCTCTCTCTCTCTCTCTCTCTCTCTCTCTCTCTCTCTCTCTCTCTCTCTCTCTCTCTCTCTCTCTCTCTCCATGTAAGGCAATCTTTTAATGTAATAAAGAACCATTCCGGTACTCCATCAATAAACATTTAATATTCTTCAATGAATAGGAAGGACCTACAAAATCAAAAATAAAATAATAACTTACTCTGTGTAGTATTAAATTTTCCCTCAAATGGAGGGAAAATTTGCTGGCACCTCCCTATTAAAAAAAAAAGTTGAATTTGCTTAAAAGAGTATTAAATCAGAAATTCTTTGTGATCCATGACCTGGAAAACATGTTAGGTGATTATAAATATGGTAAAAGTGAATAAAAGACCATGACTGAGTCAATGAAACAGGCCTTCCTTGGGAAGAGAAATGGAGAAGTGAAAGAAATCCAAGTCTTTAAGGGTAAAATATTCCACAGCGGGAAGAATAAGATCCCCCTATATAAAATACTCGTTCAGAAAAGAGGAATGATATCCAGCTGTTAATTTACAATTTATGCAACACAATGCAATGAACAATCGATGGCAGGAGATGCTCATACAATGATTTATAAAGGTATGTATTTAAACTGGTAAAATACAGAGGAAGGAAGCTTATTAACACACACACACACACACATATATATATATATGTGTATATATATATATATATATATATATATATATATATATATATATATATATATATATATATATATATATATATATATATATATATATATACACACAATCTTAGTATTAGTAAAATACTTACAGATCGAGGACGCAATGAAATATTAATGAATAACGATGTCAGAAATTTAAAAAAAAAAAAAGGCCGATGCAGAATGCCGATGAAATTTTTAGCCAATAATGATAAATCTTTCAGTATATTTAAGGGAGTAGTAAAATGTCGTTACTTACGCATGTGGCTTTGATTAAACGTCGAGTTTCGGCAATTTTAATCAATTTTGTTACAAAAGTTCATGATAATTGTCATAAACATTTAAAAAAATTTACTTTGGGACGTGAAATTATGTTTTGCATAATTGATTGGAGTATCTAATATGATATTTGAGGTAACCAAGTTTAATCAGGAGCGTTTTATTATATTATATAATTTTTTCTTAAATTGTATTATATTTTTATGTCGTTTCATTTGATAATGGTACCGATCACAAAACCTATTTACTGTTCTTTTCAGTAAACTATTTTTGTTGCTTCATTTGCGATGATAGACACTATAAACATATTTTCTCTTGTGTTCTTTTATGCCATCGCTATTATCATCATTATAGTTATTATTGTTTCTATACTTTATTTTAATATATCAATACAGACAAAGTGAATCTTCTCGAGGATTTATGTTATAGATGATAAAATTGTCTAAAGAAGATGAAAGATCCTTTGAAAGAAGTGCAGAGGGTGTAAGAATAAGGAGCGAGGCGTTAAGTTCTCAATGTAAGGACATTTTTGTGGTACTAGGAAAATATCATGATTGAAGAGTAGTATGGATGAAATCCAAACATGTAGTAGCACAGACTGGGAATAGTTAAGAAAAGCTGCTAAAACTAATGAATACTTAGAAAATATTCAAATGGAAGAAAAATTATCAATAAGTGGAGGAAATGTATAGTCAGAAGGGAATAATGATAGAAGTCAAAATAATGTAGCACTAAAGGTATTAATTAAATAAAAGACGAATGAAATTTGATTTCTTTAGCTCTTTAAGATAAAACTTATTATATGACCGTAAAAAAATAAGTATCAAAACATAGGGAATAGGATATGGCAAGCTTATATGTGGAACAATTAGAAAACGAAAATTATGTCTGTTGATGTCAAGAATGAAATAAAGTCAGTACTGAACCAACAATTCTTAAAAAAGGGAAAAAGTTTATATTGAACTCTAACGAAAGAAGAAATTCTTAAGTTATAGAAATGATGTTTCTGCAAAGTTTATGTGAAATCTGGACAAACGTAGATGAAGTGACAAAAATCAGAAGAGTTAGCGAAAGGGTTGATCAGAATAGTATGAGAAGATCTAGTCATGTGTAGAGAAAAGAAGAGGCTAAGTTGAACTAAGGGCGCTACAATTCAAGAGCATGGAAAAACGCATGCAACAGACATAAGTAAATGGAATAAAAGGACTTTAGTATCCCAGAAATAAGATAGTACATTGATGATAGTGTGTGGATAAGAGAGTTTATATAGGAGGTTCTTAAAATACTGATAAGCTCCTATATATATATATATATATATATATATATATATATATATATATATATATATATATATATATATATATATATATATATATATATATATATATATGTATATATATATATATATATATATATATATATATATATATATATATATATATATATATATATATATATATATATATATATATATATATATATAAACAGTGGTACCTCGGATTATGAGTTTAATCCGTTCTGGGTGCGAGCTCTCAAACAAAAATGCTTGCACACTAAACTGATTTTTTCCATGTTAAAGGTCAGTTATACGTAATTATGAACAACTTTTCACCCTTAACTTGAGAAATGAATGCAAATCAGCTATCCAAAGAAAAAAGAGGTGTAACATTGTAAAACAATAAAACTAGCATGGAAATTATATGAAAAGTTACTATATACAGTAGCAACATTTCCTCCAGGTCTCATACGAAGCCTCATTTTTATGCTCTTATGAGGAACCGCATGTGCTGTTGTTGCTGTAGTTATGGATAGCTTGATTTAGGATACCCTACTCGTGGAACTTCCTGGTTTGGTGCACTCAGAAGAGATTGTTGTATTATGGAATAGTTATTTGAAAAGCATTAATCCCGCTTGCCACTGCACCGATTTGATGGTTTGCCATTGTATTCTTTATGGTTTGCTGGATGACATAACAACCTACAGGTAAAGATGTGTTTTTCTCTAAACCTGAAATCATAATTATCATCCACACTTCCCATTTTCTTCTTCTATTTTCAAGAGCTTTTCACCATTTCTCCTTCTTTTTCTACTAAGGCGAGACATCTGTTTAGTGAAGACATGTTATCACGGTGCTCTGTCGAATTCTTATATTCTCGTTTGTGAAAGCTTTGAAAATATTAGTTAATCTTATGGAGACACTGAAGTGAAAAGTAAAACTACACCATGGCTGATTGCCCAAGTATAGATTTTCGAGGGGAGGCGGAAAAATATGCATAAGATTTGGCTGTAACAGGAGCAACCGCAAGAAGTGTGTGTTTATAGTGGAAAACATCAGTGATGAATATGTAACACACTTGAAATGGATTTGTCTACACTGTGTAAATGAATGCATTATAGCCAAGTCAACTGTATTGAAAATGAAGGAAAAAATGAAAACGAAAGGCCTTTATATAAAACGGTATGAAGAAAAAATGGCTGAATTGGAATGCAAAATTGCGCAACTCCATGCGGGCGTAGTAAACTCCACCAAGACTACTGATCTTAATGAGAAAGTTGATGCTCTAGCAATGAATATGGAAACAATTAACATTTCAAAAGCTGGTGGACCCAAAACAAAAGAAAATGACATATGCTGACAAAGTTAAGGAAAAAATCTACTAGCAATTAAATCAACTGAAGAATCAACTAAAATCACCAACAGAAAAAAATGAAGGCGAGTCTGCACTTAAATGCATTTCAATCCCTAATATATCATATTCAAATGGAAATGTTGCTGTAAACTTTGCTAACAAAAAGATCAGAGATGGAGCAGCAAAGAAGATTTAAACCATGGTTGCAACACCGAGATGATGAAAATAGGAAAACTAGACCTAAAATAATGAATCCAATTTATACAATAATGAAGATGAAGTAGTAAATGCTTTGATTCATAACAATTGTTCCCTGGACCATATCTAAAATATAGAAGAGATGATAAGTTTAGTATTCAACAAAAGTGCTGCAGGTAGGATTACCCACTACTTGCTGAAATGTGATCGTGAAGTTTGGAAGGCTTTCACAATAAAGGTGACAAAGTTATGTTGCGATTAGGTCCTAATAATATGCATGATACGAACCATGTGATCAACTGCTATCAATGATAAAGGTATGGATATTTTGAAAAAGAATGCAAGTTTAAGACAGATGATAAAACCTTCCACCAAAGAATGTAATTCACAATGGGTAGAATGTATGAATTGCACCAAGATAAACAAACCAAATGAATACGCACTGAATTCAAGAAATTGCGAAGCTTATGATTTGAAATTGAAAAGACTAGCAGAAAATACTGACCATGGATACTAAGGATGTCATTAACTATGGCTATGTTAATATGCAATCTGTTGGTAATATGACTATTTAAAATCGAAAATTGATAAATGAAAAATATTTAGACATACTAGCATTATCTGAAATATGGTTAAATAACTTCAACAAGGCTAAGATCACTGAAATGACTCCCCAAACACATGCTTTCTTTTAAATTCCGAGAGAAGGCTGGTCTGGTGGGTCGGTTTGGCTCTTCATTATTAAAGGTGTGTCAAATCTTAAGATGTTAAAAAGAACTAGTGTAACAAGCTTAGAATATAAAGAAAAATTTTTTTTACACAAAAACCAAATAATATCTATTGTAATAATTTACATACATCCAAGAACAAATACTAGTACTGTATTTTTAAAAAATTCAGTGCACTCATTGAGATGATTATCATGGGGTAAAAAATTAATTAGTAATTTGTGCAGACTTCAATCTTTGGATGGATGACGCATCCAATCTTGATACTTCAGTATTCGGTGAGATATTGGAATCATATCATTTCGTGAATAATGTTGACGGGGCAACCATTTTGATTGGGCATATGTCGGACCTAGTTTTAATGGATGGAATGTATAACATTGTATCTGATATAAATGTTAAAGGAAAGTGCACTATCTCTCCAGTGAACAAACTTATTATGTTTATACTACCTCTACCGAAACATGCATATTTTGAAGTTACAAAGAAAATAAATGATGCTATCAATAATCTCTGTGATCATGATAATCAACGTTTGTTGGGCTCTATATGTGTTGACTTCCTTATGACCATATATAATAGGGTGAGTAAAAGTGAATATGATACTATATGTCCACTGATGAAAAAGACTATAATTGGTTTCATGGGGAGACTTTACGGGAAAAGACGGAACACAGACGTAAAGAAAGAAAGTGGAATCGGTTAAAAACTGAAAGTACATGGGTAGAATGAAAACTGCAACGTGCCAATATAATTACCTACTAAGAACCAAATAAGCAAATAATATAAGAGAAAGACCCGCTAAGCAGCAACCGACATAAATAAGTTATATAATCTCTTAAATGGTATAATGGGAAATGTAAATGAAAAACAGTTTACCAGAAGTTACAGTGACCAGGAACAAGTTAAAGATTTGTCGTAAATAAAAGTAGACAGGCCTTTACCATTTCAAAAATGGATATATTGACATAAATGAGTGATATTACGGTCACCATCCTATAAAGATAACAAAAGAGTAGGGTACAAATTACAGTCGCCTGTGTTTTACTGAAATACGCCTGAGAACATTATATTTCTACGGAAAATTTCGGTAAAAAATTACGGTTTTTTAAGTGTAGTATGCTTTAAAAACTGAATAAAAGATATAACTAGGTCATTTACAAATATTCAACAACAGATTAATGCTACATCGAATACACAGATAAAATTAACGAGATTCAATAACATAACAAAAGATGATGTCACCAGTTATTATTAAGATAAAAGAAAAAAAACTGCATGATCGATCCATATTACGGACTAGCCAACGGCAAGAGCCCGTGTCTTACACAAGGTATGGCAATACACAAACACATACACACACACACACACACACACACACACACACAATGCCAGTATCTGAAGTAACTGGTTATACATTTTTCTATTTTAGCTGATATAATTACGAAAATGGCAAATACAAGCATATGCAGATAAGAATATATTATGCTAGTATTATCATAGAATGTGTACATTTGGTGTATATACAGTATATATTTCTGGATTTGAGGAATGGGCTCACCACTCTTTAATAAATAACCATATAACATGATGATTATGTCTTTATGATCCACAGTGATGACGAAAATTACTGACAAAAACTCAAAATTCTACATACTAAAGTCTTTTCAATCAATCTCAACAGAAAAAAAAAATATTCCAGTCCTATTTCTCAAAAACAAATTTTTTGGGAAAAGTCCCTTTTTTTATTATTGTCCGAGTTTTGTCATTCAAAATAGAGAATCTTATTGTCAATAATCTGTATTTGCAGTTTAAATAGAATAAACAATTCACTTTTGAAAAAAAAATCACATTTAAAAGTGATATCAAAGCATTGATGAAATAATATATATAGAAATAGAAACGTAATGAATATTTCCAAAATACAAGTTATAGAACATAAAATTCTCTTTTAAATGGTTTTGAAATGAAGGCGATTGATAAAGAAAAACTCAATAGTTCTAGTAGTTTGAAGTAGCCCCAAAATACGGTTGAGTTGCGAAATCTTAAAACTTTTGGGAATTGGCGATTGTCTTTCAGTACACAATAGAAATTCTGTGTATTGCAGGATTGTCAACTTCGTACAGTACTTGGCCAGAAATAAAATTCATACAGATGGAATTTCTTGCTCGAAACCGGAATTAAATTTTTATACTCGAATACGGAGTACCTCAGTTTACGAGTGACTAAATGCAAGTAAGTATTTAGTCACCCGTAAACTGAGGTACTACTGTGTATTTACATTATATATCACTCACTCACTCACTAAGTCCCGTCTGGAATTCTCCGGGTTGGGCCCTGCATCTGATATCGCCATTCTCTCCAGAGACTCCTATCCAATGCCATCTGTGCCAGCTGCTGAAATGTCTCGCCTCTATTTGCTTTCTTGAAGGTTTTCACCCATGTATCTCTTGGTCGTCCTCTCGGTCTATTTCCGGCCACTTGACCATGAAGCACTATCTTTGGCCATCTGTCCTGTTCCATCCTCTGTACATGCCCAAACCATCTCCTCTGAATATCTTTCACTCTAATCAGAATTGTGTCCTCAACACCAGCCATTTCTCTCACCATCTCGTTCGTAATTCTGTCCTCCCATCTTAAACCACAGATTCTTCTCAGACATTTCATTTCAAAGGCTAATAACTTTTTCTCTTCTCTCTTCTTCAGTATCCAGCATTCAGCACCCTATATCACTGTGGGGATTACTATTGCTCTTAATAGCCTAATTTTCAACTTAATGGATATATTTCTATCTTTCCAGATTCTTCTTAGCCTTCCAAATGCTTTCTGGCCACTTGAGATTCGGTCTTGAATTGCTCTTTCCATCTTTCCATCTGCTGTGAAAAACACTCCCAAATATTTAAACTCATTGACTTGTTCCACTTCTCCCTCTGATAGGTGTATTTCCAAGGCCTCTCTCTGGCGTCCAATTCTCATTCTTTTGGTTTTCTCTCTATTTATCACTAATTCATACCTACTGCACTGCTCCTCCACCATTCTCAACACTCTATGAAGTTCCTCCTTAGTTTCTGCTAAAAGCACTATGTCATCTGCATACCTCATGTTAGATATTTTTGTCCCTCCTATATCTATGCCACCCTCATAATCTCCAAGTGTCATTCTCATAACCCATTCCAAGTATAGGTTGAAGAGGTGTGGTGATAGTGGGCAACCCTGTATTACTCCACCACTGGTTATGAAATCTACTGTCAAACACTTTCCTTTTCTTACTCTAGCCGATGTCCTTTCATAGAATCTCCTGATGGTTTCCAGTATTTTTGGTGGTAATCCCCATTCCTTCAAAATCCTAATCATTCCTTCCCTCCATATGGAGTCAAACACTTGCCTGAAGTCAATAAATACACAATACATATCTTTTTCATTCTCCCGGAATTTTTCTATGACTTGTGAGAAGGTGAATACATGATCGATTGTTCCTCTACCCGCCCTAAATCCTGCTTGACCCTAATCAATTATTTCCTCTTCTTGCCTTGCTATTCTACTTTGTATGATTTTTGCTAAAACATTATAAGCATGTGGTAATAGACTGATAGGCCTATAATTTTTGCATAAGGTGGTGTCCCCTTTCTTGTGTGTTGGAATTATAATGTTTTCAGTCCAATCATTTGAAGCTGCTAGTCCATCTACTATATCCCGCCATAAATCACACAACCATCTTTCTACCATTTCACCGCCAGCTTCAAGCAATTCCTTTGGTAGTCCATCTATTCCTGGTGCTTTCCCACTTGACATAGCTCCTAAAGTTTTTCCCACTTCTTCTATCAGGAGATCTGGCATTTCCTGTATGTTTACATTTTATATATATATATATATATATATATATATATATATATATATATATATATATATATATATATATATGTATGTATATATATATATATATATATATATATATATATATATATATATATATATTATATATATATAAATCAGTCAAAGTTTTCAACAATTTATCACCAAGGTCCCTTTCAAAATTGGGACCACAAGGTGATGGTAAAGGATTGATGTGAATAAGAGGTCTGATGTAACCCTCTGAACTCGTATCTATCAACCATCTAATACGAAATGGTATGAATATATCTTAAAGTTCTCAAGTAAAAAGAAATTTAATTCGCATGTTTAAATATAAGAAAATATTAGGAACAAAGTACAATAATTCAAAGAAGGTTGTATCGGTTCCTCGAACGCTTCCCTTTGACGCCAACATCCTGTTAATTAGATAAGAGCTGAGACACATTGGTGATTCTGTCCCGTGAACTCAAGATCACTCAAAAATTAGTGGAGAGAGAGAGAGAGAGAGAGAGAGAGAGAGAGAGAGAGAGAGAGAGAGAGAGAGAGAGAGAGAGAGAGAGAGATCCTTATTGCCTTTCCTTAACTTATTGCCTTATTTTATGTTTTGATTCCCACAGGTCCCTCAGTGTAAGGCACCTCGTATATTCATCAGAAAGTTGCTAATGCATCTTCCAGTCTTGGATGGTCTGAGAGAGAAGGGGAATAATCAGGTTTTGTATATATCACAAGAGACTTGATAATGATAGATGAATATTATATTCAGTGAATGACTGATCTCCTAGGGAACACAGAGAGAGAGAGAGAGAGAGAGAGAGAGAGAGAGAGAGAGAGAGAGAGAGAGAGAGAGAGAGAGAGATCCTTATTGCCTTTCCTTAACTTATTGCCTTATTTTATGTTTTGATTCCCACAGGTCCCTCAGTGTAAGGCACCTCGTATATTCATCAGAAAGTTGCTAATGCATCTTCCAGTCTTGGATGGTCTGAGAGAGAAGGGGAATAATCAGGTTTTTGTATATATCACAAGAGACTTGATAATGATAGATGAATATTATATTCAGTGAATGACTGATCTCCTAGGGAACACAGAGAGAGAGAGAGAGAGAGAGAGAGAGAGAGAGAGAGAGAGAGAGAGAGAGAGAGAGAGAGAGAGAGAGAGAGAGAGAGAGAGAGAATATATTTTTCATAGACTTGATGTTGCTATATAGATGAATATTATAGAGTATACAGTAAATGAATGACCTCCTAAGGAAATCGTAGAGAGAGAGAGAGAGAGAGAGAGAGAGAGAGAGAGAGAGAGAGAGAGAGAGAGAGAGAGAGAGAGAGAGAGAGAGAGGAGAGAGAGAGAATCACTATGCAAAACATGCTAATTAGTGTTGCGTGTAAATTTCCTTTTTTTTAAAGTGTTTCAACGCCTGGTAATTATAAACTAACTTTGCCTAGCTCACCGACTTTTCCTAAATGTTTGGATGTGAGCAAAACAACAAAATAAACTTATAAAATTCTGAGAGATATAATGAATTTGCTGCTCCCTTACCAGGTCTAAAATATATTAAACATTTAAATAAAGGTATATCTGTGTGTAAGTATAGACGCATGCACAGACACTCATATATATATATATATATATATATATATATATATATATATATATATATATATATATATATATATATATATATATATATATATATATATATATATATATGTACATATATACATATATATATATATATATATATATATATATATATATATATATATATATATATATATATATATATGTATGTATGTATATATATTTATATATGTATATATATATATATATATATATATATATATAATATATATATATATATATATATATATATATATATATATATATATATACTCTATAGCTGGTCAGTAGAATAATTTGCACATTATTTAGAAATTTTCAAAATCCTCTTGAAGCCACTTGAAACAAGTTGCACAGAAGATAGAAAGCCCAGTGTTGTAAATTTATCATTTTAGGGCAAAATAGCTTATAAAATTTGAATTAAACATTTAGCAAAAAAAGCAATTAATTATTTAATGTCATTATATCAAATTACTACCCGTTTCTGAAGCCTCCCCCCCCCCCTCATTTGAACTATTTTGAAATTACTCCACCGTCGCGTTTCTGGCTAGGGACCAGGAATGACATAGAAACTCTCTTTAAATAGAAGCAGCCCGGTGGTGTTCTTCAAATTTCCCTGGATAGGCATGACTTCTTTTTAAATTTTCTTCTGGAACTTGTTTTTTTTTTTCCTTCGCCGTTCCTGCATGCTCACGATACGTATTTGACACCAAACACTCTTTAAGTTCCTTCATTTCATTGCATAAAACCATTGCAATTGACGGTTGAGTAATTTAAAACTAGGTTCATTTGACGTACGAGTTATTTCAAACTCGCGAGGAGTTAAAATGACTGGGAAAAGTCTTCTATAATGTATAGTCATTTGAATAGGTTACAGCGGCTCAAGTTAGAGCCAGACAACAGTGAAAGAGAGCTGCAGGACCCAAAAGTCCATCACTAATTTTGGTAAATGTGGATACCAGGGTCAATTCCTATTTTTATTGTAATCTCAGTGTTTTCTTATATGTTTTTGTTGAAATTTTAACAAGTGTAAGAATTATAGGAATTATAAGTGAAGCCTATCAAACAAGATACACAACTATTGCTCAAAGTTATCAATTCTTCCTTTTTTTAATTAAAATAAAATAGGATCTTCAGCCCAATATTGAGTAGCAAAAAACCCAGCAAATATTTTGCAATTATTTAGTAAAACAAAATATAGATTAACTAAAGTTAATAGTAATACTTCACTTAACTGTGAGCATATCAGTGAATCGGGGCATCCACAGTCCTCCTTAGGTACTATTAAAAAGAACATTAAAATTGTAGGCGTAAAGAAAAAACCCTATGTATCAAGAAAATATGATTCAATCTACTTGAAATTTTGATTTATTGAAGAATATAGTACTGAGTTGGATCCCCGCCCTCTTTGTATTGTGTGTTCAAAGATCTTATCAAATGATGCCACGAAACTTTCAGAACTCGAAATACACATGTGATCAAAACACTCTGATTTACATAAGAAACCACTTGAATATTTTCAAAGAACGCGTGAAAATAAAAAAAAAAAAAAAAACAAGCAGGTGCTTTTTAAGAAAATGGTTGGTGAAGATGAATCTTTATTGAAGGCCTTTTATCTAATAGTACTTCAGATGGCCAAAAACAAAAAGCCATATACGATTGGAGAAGAACTAATAAAGCGTTCCATGTTACAAGCCTGTCAGGAGATTTAGGAAAACAGGCTGTACGAACACGTAATTCCCGTGTCTTGTAACACTGTTAATCGCATAATTGAATACATGGCTGAAGATATTGAAAATCCATTTATAGAAATGGTAAAAAAAAAACACCATTCTATTCAATACAGCTTGACAAATCAATGGACGAAAGTAACAAGGTACTTCTCCTCTGTTTTTGTGATGGTTGAGTGTAAAGGAGAATTACAGGAACTACTTTCTTCGCTCAACTTACACGGTAGAACATCTAGCGCTGAGATTTTTAAAGCACTTGATAGTTAATTCGTGGAACAAGGAATTGAATAAAAAAAAAAAATAAAACGTTTTAGGTATATATAAAGATGGTGCCCGCAAAATTATTGGACATCGTACAGGAGTTGTTGCAAAGATGAAAAATATTGGTCACAGAGACATTTTGTCTACACACTGCATTATACATCGTAAGCAACTTGTAGCGGAAATAGGTCCCCAGAACTACACGAAGTATTATCAGATGTTGTTAAATTTATAAATGAAATTCGACAAAAAGAACTCAATTATCGAATATTTGAAGGACTTTTGTGAAGAAATATGGCCTCGGTATAGGCCTACTCACGATGCCCTCGACTCATTCACGCAACATAGTTACTGAAATTATCAGCGCTCAGACCGTGGATTTCACAACCAATGTTATCGACTTTAAATAAGCGAAATCTGAACTGCGCCATTAGCACAATTTTTTTAGTGCGATTGAGACGTAAACAAAACACACCTAACTGATAGCCCGACCAGGAACTATCGGCTACCATCGTGTTTTTTTTTCCGAGGCAGCCATCCTTTCTGACTCGATCTCGTGCCAAAGTCGAGGAAGGAAGAATCATAAAGCCACGGTGCCTCACCTTGAGGAGTCACAAGATACGAACCACCTCGTCCACCCACCCAGCCTTGGAACACATCCATGAAACACCTGAGGATAACCAAGAAGAGACAGAGTAAAACAACAAAAAATAACAACAACCAAAACAACGAAGTAAAAGCATATTCAGGCTTACTCCCGTCCCCAACAAGACCTCCTAAGCTGTCATAGCAGTAATGGAGGCCAAGAAGTCACAGCTAAAGATGATGATAAGACCCAATCGCCGAGGACAACTCATCATCTCCGCCCAGGACGACGGAAACCACGGACTTCACAGTGCACCAGAAGAATGTCCAACACTTCAACCCTTCAGCCAAGCCTACGACCATAATTATCAACTATGAACTGGACCTACCACTCGAACCAGTGCTAAACCACTTCTCCATTCTCTAAGCTGAGAGCTGTGAGGGAAAATCAGAAGATCCCACAAGATTGATGCAGTCCACAAGGGACAGCGACCTCCACAGGTCTTCTTTGGTTACCGGGGAACCTTCTACACGGAGGAATACTTCCCAGAGCCCCTCAGATGCTTCAAATGTAAGAAGTTCGGACACCACAGGTGCTGCTTTGTAGCAGCAGATGGCACCCCGCCAACCACTGCATCACCAAGTTCAAGGCTGGGCAACACACCGCTGCAAAGTGCTCCAACTGCCGTGAATATCACCATGCTTGGCAGAAGAGATGTCCAGTAAGACTACAGCGCATCGCCAATCACCACTACATCCTGCACCCACGCCTGCCACGTTGAACCTACCAACCTCCTATCAACCACACCCCCCCCTGACATAATCCTCCTCCAACCAGAACTTTCCTCTCCTCCACGTCCTCCTCCTAAAACCCAAACATCAACGTCCTCCAAAACCTCCTCCATAGATAACCTCCTACCAACCACACCTCTCCCCACCCAGCCACACCACCGCGACCTAATCCTCCTCCAACCAGACCTGTAATTCCTGAACTCTCCTCTCCTGCACGTCCTCTCCAAAAACCCAAACTTCAACGTCCTCGAAAACATCCTCCAAAGTGACAACGAGACCCCTCCCACACTCCTACTCCACCTTCACAAGAATTCCCCTCTCCTTCTCCCCCTGCAATTCCCTCTGCGCAAACCCAACCATAATCAACCTTACCAATAGTCCACACAACCATTACCTCCAATTCCTTAAGTGACTTTCCCATCCTCCGTAGACCTGCTGTCAGAAGCCCTCCAAGCGTCTTATGCCCCTCCATTCCCTTTAAACTACTCTCCACTGATTGGACCGACCTTGACCCCATCACTTTCTCCATTGGGGCGTTCATAGCTACGATATCCAACTTCATTAGCAACTTTTTAAATGCAAATAAAATGAACTTTCCACAGCAAGCCCAAGATTAATTTGTCTTCAACAGCGCCGCCAGGAACCTCGTACCTTAGTCCTTTCATAGAGCTTCCAGCAAACAATCCTGACACAAACACACAACAACGAGGAAACTCTAATCAACACCAAAGTGAAAGTGGTTCAATGGAACGACTGAGGAATCAGAAACAAGTTCACCTTCCTACAATCCAAAACCTCGGTGCAAAATCGAGTCATTATTATACTACAGGAAATAGTGTTAAGTGAGAATAAACCATTATTATGCTACAGGAATCATTGTTAAGTGAGAATATACCATTCTCATTCTCAGGATACAAAGTGTATACCCGTTAACTAATATCAACAACAAGAGGATTAACTACTCTCATCAAGAATAGCATTCCCTCAAAAAGAGTACAAAACATCGACTGTGGGATAAAGGCAGAGGTACTCAGTGTTCAGGTATCTCTGCTAGCCACAACCCTCGCAGTCCAAAATGTCTACAAATCACCAAGCAAAAGCATCAATGCAGAGAGGCTCTTTGCCGCCACCCACTCCGATCGATGAAACAATCATTGCAGACAATTTCAGCGCTCACCATCCATTTCTGATATGGATATTGGCAACAAACCAGACCAGTCGACACTTGCACACCCTATAGCAAGAATATCCGGACATAACACAGCTTAACAATGTCAGAAGCAACCCATGTAAAGGGTGGTGGCTTAGACCTCACCTTCCTGTCAAGCATTATCCAAAGGGGTGCCAAATGGTGACAGCATCCTCTGCTAGCAAGTGATCACTTTGTTATAGAAATTGACTTCTAACTAGAAAAATACCCCTCTCCTCTCCACCCCCCCCAAAAAATGGTGGAACCCAAACTTTGCAAACTGGACAAGATTCGAGCAATCTATGACAGAATGGGCGCGTGAATATATGAATAGTCCTGACAATGACATCTCCATCCTATCACATCACGGAATTTAATTCAATAAACAGAACCGATAAACTCCATGCTCTACTCGTTGAAATCACTAAACACTCCTTACAAGTAACACTGGAGGTGCAAATAGACAAATGGTACTCATGGTGTAACGAAATCAACAACAAATCTCGAGCAAATATATGGGGCTGGCTCAACAAGATATCTGAGAAAAAAGCACACTCAGAATCACCCACCCCAGACTCATTTGCGAAAGCAAATAGAATTGCAAATAACTTTGCTGACCGAGCCAAAAGTACAAATCTTCCTCTGTAAACCATAAATAGAAAGAGAACTCTGCTCCCAATCAGGAACAATATCACTGAAGCTGCCTGCAACATGACAGATTACACCGAAAATCCCTATACCATGAAAGAACTCAACACGGTTCTCTTAAAAGGCAGAAAAGACACTGCCCAAGGAGCCAGCCTTATCACATCCAATATGCTAAGGACTATGGGAAGTCCCGCAAAGTTGGTGTACTTGCACATAATCAACAGAACATACACTGAAAGGCTCCGATCAATAACATGGAATCAAGTCGACACGAAACCCATCCCAAAACCTAAGGAATCAGACTCCTACCGACTCATAGTTCTGATTAGCTGCAGCATGAAAGTCGCTGAATGGATGGTACTCAGCAGCCTCCAACTGTCTACAGACAATGCATAGGCACTTAAGAGCGTAAAACTGATGTCCTCACAACAATTAACGACAAAAAACCCTTTGTCATCTTTCTCGACCTCGAGAAAGCCTTTGAGATAGGCAGCTAACCAGCAATCCTCTTCACACTTGTAGAAAAGAGTGAAAGGACACCTACCGACCTGGACTTGGAATTACACACAAAACCGAGAAGCCAGAGTCACCTTTCAAGGAAAAGTCTTCGAATTCTACCCCCTAGAAAACGGAACGCATCAGGGGCATACTAAGCCCATATCTTTTCAACCTACTTATGGAGAATATAGCAACTCTAGACCTCCCAAACAGAGTGGAAATCTTCATATACGCCGACAATATATGTATCATCCGCCCAAATAAAGCACAGTCCTGCAAAACCACAAAAAATGCACTGGACAGGATCCAGGCCAAATGCAAAGACCTCGGCCTAAGAATCAACACCAACAAGACCAAAGCCATGGCCATTAAATGCCCAGAAGACCCTCAGAATTTTATTCTCTTGGGTGAGCCCATTGAATTGGTAAATCAATTCATGCATCGAGGAGTAATCATCAACAAATCTCTATCACCTGCCAACCAAGTAACCCACCACAAAGAAAAAAAGAAAATTCGTCTCGCAGCCATAAAAACGAATGGCCTCCCTAAAACAAGGAGTATCAAATAGCCTCCCAAGACTGTTTTACATTCAAACAACCTGATCTCACATCAACAATGCAGCACCTACGCTCATCTCGCTGAGCGAGAGGTAAAACAAATCTATAGAAGTAGTACAAAACAATGCCATGAGACTTTTCAGCGGCTCTCCAATGTGAACCAGAGTCTGCTTGTTAAGAGCCGAAAATAACAATTGCCCTTTCAGCTAGGATGGAAATCATAGACTGCAGTATCATATTCAAGTCAATCAGCAATTGGCCTTTGAACAACAGACTTAATAGACTCCTCCTTTTGATGAAAGATATTGATTCACCAAAGACACACACAAAGATAATGCTCGACACACGGAGAAGAATGCAAATGCAAAATGGAGCCTACAAGACAAAGGGACAACAAAAGCACAATGGCTACATCACTCCTGTTCCGTGGTCTTCGAACCCCATTCAGTACATCGTCATCCTTCCTGCAGCAAGAAAAACTCTTTGCACGTCAGAATAACTCACAGCAGCAGCCAAAAATTCAAACAGTAACAACTCAGCCCACAACATCTATTTTACTGATGGATCACTTGATTGCGATATTCCTGCAGCAGCAGCAGCAGTCATTTTTCCAGCAGGCCACAGAGAAAACTGAAGGCTTCTAAACCGCCCATCCACGCTACAAATTGAGCTAGTGGTGATTTTGAAAACCCTAGAACACTCAGCCAGTCTACATGGAAAAAACGCAACAATAAAAACATATTCGGAAGGAGCTATTCTGGCTCTAACCAACAATGAACCCACTGAAAATGGCTACCTAATCCGAGCAATACAGAATCTAGCCTTAGCTCACCAAAGCAACAACGGGCAAATAACCCTAAATTGGATCCAAAGTCACACTGGAATCATTAGCAATAACGAGGCCGATCACCTTGCCAAATCTGCCCTAATGTGCCAGACAATCAGTATCACACTTCAATCTTCGCATAAAATACTCAAGACTCAAATGACAGCCTTTTGCAACATGCAAAATACTAGCAAAGTAAGGTAAGCTTCCTTGATGAATGCAAATCAGCCAAATGGTACATCGAAGCAACAAACCTAATCCTTTATCCGCTTAAAGAAACATCCCCCGCCAAGTTGTAGTCATTATTTGCAGACAGCGACTGGGATATCTGTGCAACTGGCGAATCATCATTGATAACGACGAAGACCCAGCAGCACAACAGATACCGGAAAGGCCGCACAACAACTATCAGCAAGTAACTGACATACCTCTGCACCACTATCTATTGAATTGTCCAGAAATAAGCCTATTAAGACAGGATTTCAACCTCAACCTTCCTGTAACTGCAACAGCAATCGTAAAATACATTACAGCCAATGTTGATACATTCACAGCCTTTCTACGCAGATACACTCCCCCCAGATAACGTAATACCAGCCCCAGTTTGAACCTAAGTAACCCAACTTAAAGCATGCTTAACCTCTTTCCAGCTCTTCTCTCACTTGCAATTTCTCTTCTCTCTTTATTGAAGTTCTGGAATCCTCCCAAATGAACATTAAATTTGAAAGCACGTAGACGTCTCAATGACCACAATAAAAGATTTGAATATTATTTTCATTTTTGTTCTAGTATTTTCAAGTACAGGAATGTTAATTCCAGCCTTTCTCTAAAACTCACATTCGCTAGTCAATTTCTCATTTTTAGCTCTCTCATACTAAAGCTAAAACTTAATACTATTGTTCATCTTAAAAACTCAATCTCAAG
>NC_090741.1:89478282-89490782 GCF_036898095.1 Palaemon carinicauda | reverse complement strand
CTCGGGATCAGAGCCCCAAGCGAAATCACACAAAGACAAGAGCTTTTGTCCGGCAGGGAATCGAACCCTGGTCCGGCAAACTTGGAGAGACAGTGACTACCACTTGGCCACGAAGAAAGATAAAAGTCAATGACAATCCTGCTGTACTTATACCTGTCAAATTCACGTGTTTTCTACTTAGAATTGAAATCAACCCATATTCACCATCGTTGTTAATTGGTAGTTTGTTAATTGGTATTCGATTAATAATAAATTTTTGCACATTTAGTTGTGTTTTTAATATTCAAAAGGGTCATATATGTTTGATACATTAATGTTTGGATTCCATTAACGACCTCGGGATCAGAGCCCGAGGTGAAATCACACAAAGACAAGAGATTGCGACCGGCTGGGAATCAAACCCTGGTCCTAGAGTGACTATTACTTAGCCAAGAATAAAGAAAAAAGTCGATGACAATTCTGCTGTACTTATACCTGTCGAATTCAGGTGTTTTGTACCTAGAATTGAAATTAAACCATCTTCACCATCGTAGCTCATTGGTAATTTGTTACTTGGCATTCGATTAATGATAAATTTTTGCTCTTTTCTTTGTATGATTTTGCCTGGGGGTCTGATCCCAAGGTCGGTAAGAGAATCCAGATATTACTGTATAAAAAAAAAAACATATTGCTTATTTGAATATTAAAAACACGTCTAAATGGGCAAAAAATTATCATTAATCTAATGCAAAAGTAACAAACTACCAATTATCTACGATGGTGAAGATGGGTTAATTTCAATTCTATGTATAAAACACATGAATTCTACAGGTATAAGTAAAGCAGAATTGTCATTGACTTTTATCTTTCTTCGTTGCCAATTGGTTTTGTCACTGTCTCTACAAGTTTGCCGGACCAGGGTTCGATTCCCAGCCGGTTACAAATCTTGTCTTTGTGTGATTTTGCCTGGGGCTCTGATTCCGAGGTCGCTAAGAAAATCCAGACATTATTGTATAAGAATGTATATAGCTTATTTTAATATATATATATATATATATATATATTTATATACATATAATATATATATATATATATATATGTATATATATATATATATATATATGTATATATAAATATATACACAGTATATATATATATATATATACATACATACATACATACATATATATATATATATATACATATATATATATATATATATACATATATATATATATACATACATATATATATATATATATATATTTATATATATTTATATATATATATATATATATATGTGTGTGTGTGTGTGTGTGTGTTTTTGTGTGTGTATAATAGCATATGGATGTAGCATACTATATCACACTCCTTAGAAAGGCATGATCAGTGCATTTGTTCATGTTTGGCAAACTAGTATATCGCTCCTGACCTACGGCCCACCAGTCTACACAGATGTAATTGGGTATCACCATACACTGGGCCCTATAATAATAATAATAATAATAATAATAATAATAATAATAATAATAATAATAATAATAATAATCATTATCGTCATCCTGTAGGTACATTCACCATAACGAGACAGTATGAAAGTTTTGATTAAATCAAATGTATAAATTAAGATTGAAATCAAAGGACATATCTGAATGATATGGCATAACAACTATAACTTCGGCAAAGCTTTCACGAAAGGAAACCAAATTTTGAACATGAGTGTGAAATTTTATCGTCTGCATAATCAGGAAAGATCTTGAGGTATCAGGTCATGAAACTACTACTACAACTACTACTACGACTACTTCTACTAGCACCGAGCCTAGTTGCAAACCTGCACAAAATTAAAACAAGGAACACTTCAGCTTCTCTCTCACCAAAATAGACCGAACTCCAAATGTTGGTAGATATTCCGGTGTCTGTAGAATCCAGTGCAATCTGTGGTGGTTTTCAGGGTTGGAAATTGGTCGTTAATTAAGAGTCTGCTCGCAACTACAACCACACTGGGATTGGCTGCGTTACCCCGTTATTGCCAGAATTAATTTGAGGTTCGGGATTCCTCGAGCACTTCTATGAACCGTTGTGCATTTCCTGGTACGGTGGTTCATGTCTTCAAGATGCTGAGAGATATTTATTAGAGAATATATCCTACGTTGTTAGAAATGTGGAATGTTTAGGATATTTTTCAAATATTGTTAATTTTTTTCTATACACACTATTTTAATGATAGCTTGGGTATTTTGATAAGTTCATATTTGCCATTAAAATCATATTTTTGTGTGTGTGTTGGAGGGGGGGGCCTTTGTAACATTCGATTTTGCGTTTTCTTATAGTCTTACCCCACGAAAGCAATCATTAATTTTCATTGTTACTACTACTACTACTACTACTACTACTACTACTACTACTACTACTACTACTACTGCTATTCACTAACTAATAATAATAATAATACTAATAACCATAATAATAACACAGATAATAATAATAATAATAATAATAATAATAATAATAATAATAACAGATGGTAGATCATAGTGCCTTGTCTTTCACAAAATACATAGTTCTCATAAAACGTATCATTCATATGACTTATTTAATATTTTCTTTATTTCCGATATATGTTCACATGAAAATAACTTATGGTTACATATCATTGCATGAACAATTATAGAAAAATAAAACTAATTGCTTTTATAGCTCTAATTAATTACTAAATTTCCCGTTGAAAATATTTTTATAATGAAGCGAAAAAATATACCGAAAATTTCCCTAAAAATGGTTCATTTCCAATTACATGAAATGGAGAAAGAAGAGTCAAGCAATCAATTTCATTTTAATGATTAGCTTTTGAATGGCTAATTGATGTTTTAATTGCAATCCAGTCATTAAAAATTTGAAGTGTGGATTACGTTTTTATAAAGGAAGTATTTTGTGTTATTACTGAGTTCATCTTCGTAAAATCTATCTCATAGAATTTTCGAAATCCGGAAAATTGGTATTATCCTACCGTTTCATAGAATTCTGAAGATGTATATTTCATTATTATTATTGTTTTTAATATGATTATTTTTATTATTATTATTATTATTATTATTATTATTATTATTATTATTATTATTATTATTATTATTATTATTATTATTATTATTATTATTGTTGTCCATTATTTCACAAAACATTAATTATATATAGTGCTCTAAGTATAGCATAATACAGATGTAAAATTTTAGAATAATGTTTATATATACCATATGTACTGTGTATACCGTATGTGGTCTATTGCTTGAGGGTACACTCGGGCACATTATTCTGTCTTATTTCTCTTCCTGTTGTTGTATTGATTTATATAGGACATATCTTAATGTTGTTACTCTTCTTAAAATATTTCATTTGTCCTTGTTTCCTTTCCTCACTGGGCTATATTCCCTGTTGAAGCCTCTGGGCTAATAGCATCCTGCTTTTCCAATTAGGGCTGTAGCTTAGCAAGTAATAATAATAATAATAATAATAATAATAATAATAATAATAATAATAATAATAATAAAAATAATATACATATATATATATATATATATATATATACATATATATATATATATATATATGTATATATATATATATATATTTATATATGTATATATATATATATATATATATGTATACATACATATATATATATATATATATACGTATATATATATATATATATATATACATATATATATATATATATATATATATCTATATATATGTATACATATGTATACATATATATATATATATACATATATATTATATATATATATATATATATATACATATATATATATATATATATATATTATTCTTTTATTCCACATGTTATATAAATGTTCAACTGAATTGACATCGTTCATTGGGTTCATATTGCATATACAGTACAACACTTTGAATCACTAAAACTATTTTCAAAATCAATAGCGAACATTTGTTAAACAAATTTTGAGTAATATCACGCTTTAGTGAAGTAACACGTTATTATTAATATTATTAATATTATTATTATTATTATTATTATTATTATTATTATTATTATTATTATTATTATTATTATTATTATTATTAGCCAAGCTAAAACCCTAGTTGGAAAAGCAAGATGCTATAAGCAAAAGAACTCCAGCAGGAAAAAATACCCCAGTGAGGAAAGAAAATAATGAAATAAATGAATGATGAGAATAAATTAACAATATATCATTTTAAAAACAGTAACAGCGTCAAAGCCGATATGTCCTATATAAACTATTAACAACGTCCAAAACAGATATGTCATAAATAAACTATAAAAGGACTCATGTCAGCCTGGTCAACATAAAAACATTTTCTCCAACTTTGAACTTTTGAAGTTTTACTGATTCAACTACCCGATTAGGAAGATCATTCCAAAACTTGGTAACAGCTGGAATATAACTCCTGGAATACTGTGTAGTATTGAGCCCCATGATGGAGAAGGCCTGGCTATGAGAATTAACTGCCTGCCTAGTATTACGAACAGGATAGAATTGCCCAGGGAGATCTGAATGTAAAGGATGGTCAGAGTTATGAAAAATCTTATGCAACATGCATAATAAACTAATTGAACGACGGTGCCAAAGATTATTATCTAGATCAGGAATAAGAAATTTAATAGACCGTAAGTTTCTGTCCAGCAAATTAAGATGAGAATCAGCAGCGGAACACCAGACAGGAAAACAATATTCAAAAAAAGGTAGAATGAAAGAATTAAAACACTTCTTCAGAATAGACTGATCACCGAAAATCTTGTAAGACTTTCTTAATAAGCCAATTTTGTTGTGCAATTGAAGAAGACACAGTCCTAATGTGTTTCTCAAAAGTAAATTTGCTGTCAAAAACCAACCTGATATTTTAAAAGAGTTATACAAATTTAAAGAAACATTATCAATACTGAGATCCGGATGTTGAGGAGCCACCGTCCTTGACCTAATTACAATCATACTTTGAGTTTTGTTAGGATTCAACTTCATACCTCATAATTTGCATCATGCACTAAGTTTAGCTAAATCTCTATTGAGGGATTCACCAACCACAGATCTACATTCAGGGGATGGAATTGATGCAAAGAGAGTAGCATCATCTGCCTATGCAACAAGCTTGTTTTCTAAGCCAAACCACAAGTCATGTTTATATAATATGAAAAGTAATGGGCCAAGAACACTACCCTGTGGAACACCGGATATCACATTCATATGCTCACTAAGGTGCTCATCAACAACAACTCTTTGAGATCTATTACTTAAAAATCAATAATAATGCTAAGAAACGACCAACCCACTCCCAACTGTTTTAGTTTGAAAACAAGGGCCTCATGATTAACATGGTCAAAGGCAGCACTAAAACCAAGGCCAATCATACGAACTTACTGACCACAATCAATAACTGACTCTACCACATGAATATTTATGCAATGCGTTCATGAATAATTATAGTTGAGAAACATATTCTCTCTCTCTCTCTCTCTCTCTCTCTCTCTCTCTCTCTCTCTCTCTCATACAACCCAAAAATTTTAAATTGTTATTCATCAAACTGTGATATTATTTCAAAGAATACAAATTGGAAATATCATCGCAACTGACGAGAGATATTTGGTTTAAACCATTCAAACACTAAAAAAACAAAACCAAAATAAATAAATAAATAAATAAAATAAAAGGTATAAATTACAAGAGATTTTCTTTTACTTCCCAGGAATGGCTCCAGTTTCACCCACATTTTCTTTTATAGCACAAAGGCACCTGAAACTGTTTTGATAATGTTCTGAAAATGTCTTTAAAATTTGCTGGGAATCACTGTCGCTTGGGTTAAAAGACCAGAAACTTACGCCATTCACGATTCTTCTTGATACTTAAGTTCAATTATTAACGCACGGTAGACGGGGTCCTGTCTCTTCAGATTTTAGTCTTAGTTGTTGAAAAACACATGTAAAATTAATTTACACATTTCATTATTATTTTGTTCACTGGTGTACTCGACCCATCAAAAATTACGGCAAAATATTCAGATAGATATGCACACACACACAGATTCAACGCTTCTAACCCGATGCACCTTTCTCAACTACAAACCGGTGGTTTGTTAATTTGTGGCAAATTGTGGTTTCATAGTATACCTTACAAGTTACTCCTTCCCACTAGAGTATGACTACTCAGTCTCCTCTCACCGCTCAGCGTGCCAGTTATATATATATATATATATATATATATATATATATCCATAAATTTGCTATTTTATATAAGAGAGGATTCTCTTGCCTCATGATATTTCCAATATACTCTACAACCAAACGAGCTTATACCATAGTATAACTTTTTGTCTAAATTTGCCTTTTCTTATCAGAACTAATTCTTCTGGCCAGGAAATAGGATCAAAAGAATGATTATTTAAATCGTGATAGCAATCAGGTTTAAATTAAAATCTCGTTACTCAAGTTATGGAAACGTACAAACAAACCTAATTTGCAAATGGAATTAAAACACCCACTTATATATAGCAGCACTCAGCTCGATACAAATCTTCAAGGGAACTCGCACAGTAATGGGAAAGAGCCTGTAGCAGAACATCTGGCTTTGTAATAGCGGTTTTGGTTCTTTTTGGAAAATAATTTGGTTACAACATTACAGGGTACCACTATCAGATATACCAAATAAATTCTAATGCAACGGTTAACCAACATGTACTCTCATTATGATCAGCAAAATTTCTAATCTGTGGACGTAAGTAATTAGATTTCTCTATTGCTATACGTAGTTTTTATTATGTAATTCGACATATTTATAGAATATTTTATGACTTTCTTCAAACATACACACATACATACATATGTATATATATATATATATATATATATATATATATATAATATGAATAGGGTATATATAGACTAATCGACCCATATCCTAGATATCCACGAAGATAGCCCTCAATAAAATGTTTGAGTAAGTACCAAAAAAAAGTAGCCCTTCTTCTCTCACTGAAATCAGGCATAGAGATCGTTTACGTCCTACTTTATGGTTTCAATACGATAGTAGTGGTCAAAGAACCTGTGTTCACGGTCTTACGACACCCTATTGGAAATGCCTCTGCCTGGAGATCTGCTAGGATTGAGTAGGAGACGACTCAAGATTGATTGATTTTTTTTCCTGTAGCGTCTGCAACCTCACCATAATTGTGAGCTGATGAGGGGATCGAGGGATTCTATATGAGTACCTGCTCAGTCATCAGCAACTATTCCTTGGCCATCCCTGATCCTAGTATGGGTTTAGAGGGGTCTCGGCCGCTGATCATACGGTATTTCTCTAGGGTATTGCCCTGCTAGGACATTGTCACTATCCCTTGCCTCTGTCATTCATAATTGACCTTTAAACTCTCAGTATATTTATGATATTTAAATATCAATTGGGTGTCTGCCTGTACGATATTGTTAGGTACCTCGATAAGTACCTCTACAGTTATCACTACTTGTGTGTAGAGTCACCATCCTTTTGTTTCAAATGGGTTTCTAATAACTGTGTTTTATGAAAGGATTCAAAACTTGTAAACAATTGTTACATCAACTACAGACAAGATAAAGCTAGAGAAGTGAAACAAGAAGTAAATAACCGGAATGGACAACCAATAGTAATTACACTTCACATACTCTACATGAATTACAAGAGTAAAAAATGTAATGCTGATAACGTCATAAAACATTTTGAGGATAAATCTATACCTTACAAAATTGGTGTCAATCTTATCATGAAATACTAAAGAAGATCACATAGAAAACCACCCATGCCTTATAGTTTATACAAAATGAAACTGAGAAACGTGATATGTAAATCGGTAACTCAAATGACTTATACTCCCCGATAAAGAAAACACTAATATATATGAAAAAAGAAAAATTTATAATATTGAAAATTTAATACAAAATCTCAATAGAAATTCAACCATAGGCTCTTTTAATTAATTATATCTATATAAAAAAGATTTCAAAAGATGTGCTGATAAAAGCCAAGAAGATATAAATGCCAGAAGTGCTTCGAATGAAAAGGAATCAGATAAATCCAGGAAGGATTTAATGATGGAAAGGGGGATTTATAAAATCATGTTAGGGAGAATTACACTACAAACCCTTGAGGCATTTCGGATACCAGGTCTTTAGGGTTAACAGGAGAAATGAGAAATTCTCGACAGTAGGAATTTCAAGAATTTATTTGCTAATTCCATCTTCTTATTAAACATCTAATGGAATACCTAATGTGTTAAGAGGAAAGGGTGCATTCAGACATGCTAAATTGAAAGGAACGTCAGCTATGCTGTACGGTCTGTCTATCAGCCTGTCTGAAGGAATCTTAAATAGAAGATTATTGTTTAGAGAGTGATAACATTTGTGATTCTTGCTTTCACCAAAAGCATAACATATGATAAACTTTGAATTGCAAAGTTGTTTATATAGCATTGTTATTATTAGAATTATGATTATCATCATCGTTATTCATTATTATTATCCTTGTTTGCAATAAATTCATTCTTATGGTAACCAAAAAAAAAAAAAAAAAAAAAAACGTTAAGTAATTCCCAAGGGATATGCAGAAAGAAACACAAACATATATGTATACACTCAAGCACACTCACATACACACACAGACACACACACACACACACACACACATATATATATATATATATATACACACACATATATATATACATACATATATATATATATATATACATATATATATATATATATATATATTATACACATCAAGAAACTAAACACTCTAGTAGTAAAAGAAAAATGGAATGGAAGAAAGTTAAGAAAAAATTAACAGTAATTTGAAAAAATTTTATTGGGATCACCATAAGAGATATGTGAAAAAAAAAAACTTCCTAAACAAGATAAAAAAAAAATATCAGAAAACATCAAAAATCAAATAAAAAAACAATCGAAAAGTTTCTAAGCAAGTTTTTATTGGGAATAAAAAAAATAACATTACATGAAATACATAATCATCATCTCCTCCTACGCTTATTGACGCAAAGGGCCTCAGTTATATCTCGCCAGTCGTCTCTATCTTGAGCTTTTAGTCCAATATTTCTCCATTCATCATCTCCTACGTTGTGTTTCATAGTTCTGAGCCATGTGGGCTTGGGTCTTCCAATTCTTGTAGTGCCTTGTGCAGCTAAGCTAAACATTTCTTAAACTAATCCCTCTTGAGGAGTGCGAAGAGCATGCCCAAACCATCTCCATCTACCCCTCATCATGATCTCGTCCACATATGGCACTCTAGTAACATCTCTTATAGTCGCAATTCTAATCCTGTCCAGCTATTTAACTCCCAATATACATAATAGCTGGTGTAAATACAGAAAAATAAATGAACCAGAATCTGGATCTGGATCCAGGTCATCACAGTTTAATGGGGCTGTCCATTACCTTAAATCGACCTGTGGTGAAAATTTCGTCAAAATCCGTGGAGTAGTTTTGGCGTAATCCTATCCATAGACGCGCAGACAAACAAATAAGTAAATAAATAAACAAATTCGATCACATAAATTCTTTGTCGAGAAAATAATAATAATAATAATAATAATAATAATAATAATAATAATAATAATAATAATAACAATAATAATAATAATAATAATAAAACCGCTGTAATGGCACAAATAAAAAAAAATACGGAATATATAAAAAAAAGTTTTATTAGCTCCGAATGCTGACACTGGGAATATCACATCTTAGTTGATCTAGACAAAAAAGTTTGTTAGCTTTGGAGTCGTTAGTTGTAAAGGTTACACCCTGTTAGCTTTGACCAACGCAAACACATAAAGATAAATAAAACACAAATAAACCACTTTTTACCGTTAGGGGAAAGAAAGGCAGTTGCAAGATATATATGTTCTGTCAGTAAATTTTATAACAAGAGTTCTTATTTTGTTCTTTAATCTTTGATCTAATTTATTTGTTACGTTGTATAATCAATATTTTGATTATATATCATCAATAATGATATTATGATGATAATAAATTTCTAATGAAATCGGAATAAAAAACAGTTTAATTACGAAGTGACGACATTATCTGTTAAGTTTTGTTGTTTTACAATTAAGGAACCCAATCAGGATAATCAATTATCCGAAATGCTTAGCTTTAAGTTCTTTACGTTTATGACTTATATGGTTTTCATTTTTAAAAATGTCAGACTCGAGGGAGTAACATCGTTACATAAAAAGTCAAGATATTAAATAATATGAATGACTAACAAAAATAATTCAGTACAAGTTTATAAAGAATATCCATTTTATACATATTTATCATTAGTGTGAATAGAAAGGTATCATGCAGGTTTCACACTTCATAATTATAACATAATCACTTAATCTACTTCTCGATATACACTTGCCCGTGCAAAACCGTGGGAAATATCCAAATTATCGTTTTCAATTAAAGAAATACATTAGACGCTTATGTGCTGCTACAGTCAGAGCACGGGTCCATATCATTCGTAATATCAAAGGAGGTTACTCGAATCATTCCTATTCACTTAATAAAAGTACTTTTAAAAAATAAACTCCTATCTACTAAGATAAAACATAATTTCTGAATCGAGATCTCTTCAATGATGTCTCTTCCTTAATAACTTACACTTATGCATGATTCTATTCGTTCAAAAACCGTCTAGATTTCTTACACTGCATTAGATTTTTCCCACGCCATACTAAAAGTACATCGCATTTCATCTGCATGCGTTGATGTAGATTCACGAGACTCAAATTTCATTTATGTAATTGATATTTGAAAGAGTGAATTACATAGCAATAATTTAAGGATAATAATAATAAATATAAATACTACTATTACTACTCATATCACCGAAATTATTTCTAACACTACCTACCATTAGCAAAAGTCATACAAGGAGTTCTATAATTTGCAAATCAAGGGGTTTTATCATACATCTCCACCCACCAGTGACGCAAGTTATATATATATATATATATATATATATATATATATACATATATATATATATTCTTTTTATTGCAAAAACATAACAATAATCAAACGAGTCAGAGATGCCATAGGTCACAAATGTTGTTAAAACCTATGTTGGAATTGGGTGGTGTACAAGGAACGGTACTTGATAAGGTTACAATTTATCTGTTTGAAGTATTTAGGTTCTAAATTCCTTTACAGCTTCTCTGTCGTGATTCTTAATACCATCTTCTCTCACTATAGAAATTCGTGGTTTGATCCAAAATTGTGCAAACAATCTTTTCATGCTCATTTCAATGATAATGCAGTTTCGTTATCGTTCTTATTTAGATGCTCCTAGGGAAAAAAATGTGATTTGGTAGAGGAGAACAACGGAGAGGAGGTGAGCGTCTAAAAAATATTTCCCATTCAACAGATGTGACATTCGGGATGGCGTTCATCTCTCTCTCTCTCTCTCTCTCTCTCTCTCTCTCTCTCTCTCTCTCTTTCTCATGAGACAGACTACCACTAGTGAATAATTTTGTCAGTATCCTCTATAGCGCTGGTTACTTAAAAAACATCAAATGTTCAAGTGTTGACATGCATATCAAAAATCCTTTTTCCCTCCCCTTTCCCCAAACGGCTCCCTCATGAGTTGTTCCTTCGCATGTATTCTGACGTTTTGAAAGGCAAATTGAAATGCCAGCTATCCATCACCATCCAATCCACCCATCTACTCAATTATCCTGTCATCGCTAGAACCATACCTATATCCTACACCTGATATCGACAATTTCCCATCGCTGAAACTCAAATCCAATATATTCTATTGGAAGGAAGCCATAAAAGACTGCGAGATATATTACCTTCATGATGGTTCAACTGATCTTAACAAAGTTCTTGAATTACTTTTTGAAAAAAATAAATCGACTTAGTGTAGTTATATTATAATTTAAAATGTTCGCAGTTATCATTCATTTAATTATTTTTTCTTTTTCGTGCGAAAACTTCATCGATTTTAGTAGCAACATCCTCTTTCAGATAGAATTTCATTATACGAATTTGTTAAATATGCAACGGTAATCAATTTCTATTCAGAGAGAGAGAGAGAGAGAGAGAGAGAGAGAGAGAGAGAGAGAGCTTCATTATGCGTCAAACTCTCGTTATACATTAGCACATATTTGTGCATCTTGGATAAATCTATTACATTTACTGATCATCAGTAACTACGTTTATTCACACACACACACACACACACACACACACATACACACAAAGTACAGGGGAGGTGGAACCTAACAAAAGACTCATAAAAGCAAAACGTTACAAACATGCAAGAGACGCTATTTCATAAATTTCATTTCTAAACAACGTTTATTACCTGCAGCAAACCTATTTACAGCTCCCTTCCCAAGTACATACGAGTGCCATAAAGTTCAGTTTTTAGAGGAAGATGTCAGGATGGAATGTAATGAAAAATACGATGCTGCAGTCTTGGAAT
>NC_090741.1:89468282-89470782 GCF_036898095.1 Palaemon carinicauda | reverse complement strand
TAATAATAATAATAATAATAATAATAATAATAATAATAATAATAATAATAATAATAATAATAATAATTGTCCCATCATAGTCACTACTATCTGGTCAACAAACCTTAAAAAAAAAGAAAAAAAAAAGTAACAATCTGGTCTAAATCCCGTACATCTATAACATATCCGCATCCACAATGTGTAATATTTCACAAAGGTGTAGCCAAGGGCGATTTTAAGTCGTATCACGGGCTCTACTAAAGCATCACCATCGGTCTCTGCCAAGAGAGACGATCCATTGTTTTAAGGAAAAGGCAATTGAAGACTTATGGAACCATAGTTCAGCTATATAGTGCCGTCACCTTCACAGAGATGTTGCGCTATGTTTGAATCTGCTTTTTTTATAATTTATGATTAGGAGTTCTGGGAAAATAGTGCCCGGTATGGTAATGGTAAGACTCCATCTTTTGCCTTTTTCTTAATTTCCAACGAAAATTAATAATAATAATCACCATTTATTGTCTAATTTTATATGAGTATAGTAACCAACTACAAACACACACACACACACACATATATATATATATATATATATATATACTGTATATATGTATATATATATATATATATATATATATTAATAAACTTACGTTAATTGGCAAAAGAAAAACATTAATGACAAAATAAGATACCTTTATTATTTTGAATAGTTGCACATATCTGTTTCTCTATAGTATGGGCATCAATAATTGTATATAAACTTAACATATCCTGTAGTAATTGTTGTTGTTGTAACTGCGGCATCTGCTGTTGTAATATCCCCCACTGTAGTTGTTGAAGTTATTGTAGAAGCGCCCTCTCTGATTGTCTCTATATTTGCACAGCTTTTATTAATGAATCTAATTTTTGTCATCTAGGTTAGTTGTGCCCCGTGACAAATTTTTGAACAGTTGGGAGGTTTTGGCGCCAAACTGACCAGACACCACTAATGCCGAATGTTCTTGGCGTAAATAATCAATGTGCGCTTTATGAACATTAAAGATCTCTAATAGGTCATCTTGTGACGCTTGCTCATCTAAATTCCACAGTAATTTAATAGTAGTTTCCACGTATTTTGCACTATTAGCAATAACATTAGCAGTTATCTGTTCATCTCGCTTGATACCAGACTTTGAGGTACCAACACGTAATTCTTGTGATATTTTAATACCAGACACTTTGTCCTTTATTGCTTGATATTCATCTTGAATACTACACTGATTATCCTAGCTACTGTAGCCTGAGATATATTTCCGGCTGTTCCAATAGGGGTAGAAGGGCCGGTATTCCTTGTTGCAGACGGCAACTTTGCTCCACCATGGCGGTCATGCACGAAAACATCTTCACCAGACGCATCACTATCAAACCCATGTTTGGGTCTTGTACCACTATTTTTATGTATTTTTTTCACTTTTTAGAGATTCTAGACGACTTCTAATGTCACTTTGTCCTTCTTCGACTACTTTTAGTGAGGTCTGAATGGATTTTAATAACTCATCCATCAGGAGAAGCCTGACTGCATACCGATGCCCTACTATAACGAACAGACTGACATAATAGATGCGCAGCGGGATGCACTGCGCATCTACAACAAACCAAATATGTTTTTCATTTCCTTAACTTCACATATATATATATATATATATATATGTATATATATATACATATATATATATATAATAATATATATATATATATATATATATATATGTATATATATTAATATTTATATATATATATATATATATATATATAGATAGATAGATAGATAGATATTTAGATAGATAGATACATATATACATACATACATAGATAAATAGATATGCATATACAGTATATATATATATATATATATATATATTTATATATATATATAAATATATATATATATATATATATATAAATATATATGTATTTATGTATCGACATACATATATATATATATATATATATATATACATACATACATACATACATACATACATACATACATACATCCCAGTCCCCGTTACAGTTAAAGTTCTCATTCCTCACCAGCCACTCTCAAGATCATACAAGACTCCGCGCCACCCACCTAACTCGCAGTTAAAGAGTTTTCAATCCATGGCCTGGTCTAATTTCCTCAATTCTACCAAGCTGTCTCGTTGAAGTGAATTCATTAACGGCCATAAACTTCCTTAATTGCCTTAAATGGGAAGATGCAGTAAGGAGGCCATTTGGGAACTGAGGCATTTTGGAGACACTTTGATGATTTCTGCTTATATTTGTCAACAAATGAATGGTAAAGGAAATGGTAAGCTATGTTTATATGAAGTTGTTGTGTCATTGAGTGAAGTGCTTCATAAAAATTTTGGCCGAATAAAATTTGGGCAGAAAATAAGTTTATTTCTGTAAGAATTAAAACAGAATGAATAACAAATATATATTTAATGTATATAACGTAGTTTTAGAAGGATGGATATGGCAAAATTGTGTGTTATTC
>NC_090741.1:89448821-89451321 GCF_036898095.1 Palaemon carinicauda | reverse complement strand
TTTTAGCTTATATTCTCGTTTTTGAAAGCTTTGAAAATATTAGTTAATCTTATGGAGACACTGAAGTGAGAAATAAAACTACACCATAGCTGGTTGCCCCAGTGTGGATTTTCGAGGGGATGCCGAAAAATATGCATAATATTTGGCTGTAACAGGAGCTACTACAAGAAGTGGGTGTATATAGTAGAAAACATCAGTGATGAAGATATAACAAACTTTAAATGGATTTGTCTACACTGTGCATATGAATCCATTATCGGCAAGTCAACTGTATTGAAAATGAAGGAGAAAATGAAAATGAAAGGCCTTTATATAAAAGGGTATGAAGAGAAAATGGCTTAATTGGAATGTAAAATTGCGCAACTCCCTGCGGGCGCAGCAAACTCCACCAAGACTACTGATCTCAATGAGAAAGTTGATAATCTAGCGATGAATATGGAAACAATCAATACTTCAAACGCTGGTGGACCCAAAACAAAAGAAAATTACATATGCTAACAAAGTTAAGGAAAAAATCTACTAAAAATTAAATCAACTAAATCATCAACTCAAATCACCAACAGAAAAAACTCAAGTCGAATCTGCACTTAAAGGCATTTAAATTTTTAATATATCAAATTAAAATGGAAATGTTGTTGTAAACTTTACTAACAAAAAGATCAGAGAGGAAGCCGCAAAGAAGATTCAAACCATGGTTGCAACACCGAGATGAGGAAAATATGAAAACTAAAACCTAAAATATTGAATGCAATATATATAATGATGAAGATGAAGTAGTAAATGCTTTGATTCATAACAATTGTTGCCTGGACCATATCCAAAATATAGAAGAGATGATAAGTATATTAGTCAGCAAAAGTGCTGCAGGTGGGATTACCCACTACTTGTTGAAATGTGATCGTGAAGTTTGGAAGGCTATTCACGATAATGGTGAAAAAGTTATGTTTTATGTTGCTATTAGGTTCTTATAACATACATGATAGGTACCATGTGATCAACTGCTATCACTGACAAAGGTATGGACATTTTGGAAAAAAATGCAAGTTTAAGATAGATGATGAAACCTTCCACCAAAGAATATAATTCACAATGGGTAGAATGTATAAATTGCACCAAGTTAAACAAACCAAATGAATAAGCACTAAATTCAATAAATTGCAAAGTTTATGATTTGGAATTGAAAAGACTAGAAGAAAATACTGACCATGGATACTAAGGATGTCTTAAACTATGGCTATGTTAATATGCAATCTGTTGGTAATATGACTATTTAAAATTGAAAATTGATAAATGAAAAATATTTGGACATACTAGCATTATCTGAAACATGGTTAAATAATGTCAACATGGCTAAGATCGCTGAAATGACTTCCTAAACACATGCTTTCTTTCCTATTCCGAGGGAGGGCTGGTCTGGTGCGGCGGTTGGGGTCTTCAAAGGTGTGTCAAATCTCAACATGTTAAAAAGAACTAGTGTAACAAGCTTTGAATGCCATTAAATATTTTTTTTGCACAAAAAACAAATAATATCCATTGCAACAATTTACATACCTCCAAGAACAAATACTAGTACTGTATTTTTTAAAAATTCAGTGTACTGATTGAGATGATTATCATGGGAAAAAAAAAGAATTAATAATTTGTGCACACTTCAATCTTTGGATGGATGACGTATAAAATCTTGATACTTCAGCATTCAGTGAGTGTTTGGAATCATATCAATTGGTGAATAATGTTGACGGTGCAACTAATTTAATTGGGCATATGTCGTACATAGTTTTGAGGGATGGAATGGATAACATTGTATCTGATATAAATGTTAAAGGAACGTGCACTATCTCTCCAGTGAACAAACTTGTTATGTTTAGACTACCTCTACCGAAACATGCAGTGGTGAAGAAAATAAACTTTAGACATAAATCAAACTTTGCTCCTTTTGTATATATTGAAGTTACAAAGAAAATAAATGATGCTCTCAATAATCTCTGCGATCATGATAACCAACGTTTGTTGGGCTCTATGTATGTTGACTTTCTTATGACATATATAATAGGATGAGTAAAAGTGACTATGAGTCCACTGATGGAAAAGACTATAATTGGTTTCATGGGAAGACTTTACAGGAAAAGACGGAAAAAGACGAAAAGAAAGAAAGTGGAATCGGTTAAAAAGTAAAAGTACATGGGTAGAATACAAAACTGCAATGTGCCAATATGATTACCTCCTAAGGAAAAAAAAATGAATACTATAAGAGAAAGGCCCGCCAAGCAGCAACCGACATAAATAAGTTATATTATCTCCCAAATGGTATAATGAAAAATGTAAATGAAAAACAGTTTGCCAGAAGGTACAGTGACCAGGAACAAGTTAAAGATTTGTCGTAAATAAAGGTTGACAGACCTTTAGCATTTCCAAAATGGATATATTAACTTAAATGAGTGATATTACGGTCACCATCCTTTAAAGATAACAAAAAAGTTGGGCACAAATTACAGTCGCC
>NC_090741.1:89433821-89443821 GCF_036898095.1 Palaemon carinicauda | reverse complement strand
CGTGGATTTCACAACCAATGTTAGCGACTTTAAATAAGCGAAATCTGAACTGCACCATTAGCACAATTTTTTTTTAGTGTGAATGAGACGTAAACAAAACACACCTAACTGATATCCCCGACCAGGAACTATCGGCTACCTTCGTGTTTTTTTCCGAGGCAGCCATCCTTTCTGACTCGATCTCGTGCCAAAGTCGAGGAAGGAAGAATCATAATGCCACAGTGCCTCACCTTGAGGAGTCACAAGATACGAGCCATCTTGTCCACCCACCCAGTCTTGGAACACATCCATGAAACACCTGAGGATAACCAAGAAGAGACAGAGTAGAACAACAAAAATTACAACAACAACCAGAACATCGAAGTAAAAGCATATTCAGGCTTACTCCCGTCCCCAACAAGACCTCCTAAGCTGCCATAGCCGTAATGGAGGCCAAGAAGTCACAGCTATAGATGATGATAAGACCCAATCGCCGAGGACAACTCATCATCTCCGTCCAGGACGACGGAAACCACAGACTTCACAGTGCACCAGAACAATGTCCAACACTTCAACCCTTCAAACAAGCCTACGACCATAATTATCAACTCTGACCTTGACCTACCACTCAAACCAGTGCTAAATCACTTATCCATTCTCTCAGCTGAGAGATGTGAGGGAAAATCAGAGGATCCATCAAGATTGATGCAGTCCACAAGGGACAGCGATCTCCACAGGTCTTCTTTGGTTACTGGGGAACCTTCTACAAGGAGGAATACTTCCCAAAGCCCCTCAGATGCTTCAGATGTAAGAAGTTCGGACACCACAGGGGCTGCTTTGTAGCAGCAGACGGCACCCCGCCGACCACTGCATCACCAAGTTCAAAGCTAGGCAACACTCCCCTGCAAAGTGCTTCAACTGCCGTGAATATCCCCATGCTTGGCAGAAGATATGTCCAGTAAGACTACAGCGCATCGACAATCGCCACTACATCCTGCACCCACGCATGCCACGTTGAAACTACCAACCTCCTACCAACCACACCCCCCCTGACATAATCCTCCTCCAACCAGACCTGTAATTCCTGAACTTTCCTCTCCTCAAACCCAAACCTCAACGTCCTCCAAAACCTCCTCCATAGATAGCCTCCTACCAACCCCATCTCTCCCCACCCAGCCACACCACTGCGACCTAATCCTCCTCCAACCAGACCTGTAATTCCTGAACTTTCCTCTCCTGTATGTCCTCTCCAAAAACACAAAAATCAACTTCATCGAAAACCTCCTCCAAAGTTACAAGGAGACCCCTCTCACACTCCTACTCCACCTTCACAAGAATTCCCCTCTCCTTCTCCCCCTGCCATTCCCTCTGAGCAAACCCAACCATAATCAACCTTACCAATAGTCCACACAACCTTTACCTCCAATTCCTTAGTTGACTTTCCCATCCTCCGTAGACCTGCTGTCAGAAGCCCTCTAAGCGTCTTATGCCCCTCCATTCCCTTTAATCTACTCTCCACTGATTGGACCGACCTTGACCCCATCAATTTCCCCATTGGGGCGTTCATAGCTACGATATCCAACTGCATTAGAAACTTTTTAAATGCAAATAAAATGAACTTTCCACAGCAAGCCCAAGATGAATTTGTCTTCAATAGCGCCGCCCAGGAACTCCGTACCTTAGTCCTTTCATAGGGCTTCCAGCAAACAATCCTGACACAAACACAAAACAACAAAGAAACTCTAATCAACTCCAAAGTAAATGTGGTTCAATCGAACGACTGAGGAATCAGAAACAAGTTCACCTTCCTACAATCCCAAAGCTCGGGGCAAAATCGAGTCATTATTATGCTACAGGAAACATTTTTAAGTGAGAATAAACCATTATTATGCTACAGGAATCATTGTTAAGTGAGAATACACCATTCTCATTCTCAAGATACAAAGTGTATACCCCTTATCTAACATCAACAACAAGAGGATTAACTACTCTCATCAAGAATAGCATTCCCTCAAAAAGAGTACAAAACATATACTATGGGATAAAGGCAGAGGTAATCAGTGTTCAGGTATCTCTGCTAGCCACAACCCTCGCAGTCCACAATGTCTACAAATCACCATGCAAAAGCATCAATGCAGAGAGGCTCTTTTCCGCCACCTCCGATGATGATACAATCATTGCAGACAATTTCAACGCTCACCATCCATTTCTGATATCAATATTGGCAACAAACCAGACCTGTCGACACTTGCACACCCTATAGAAAGAATATCCGGACATAACACTGCTTAACAATGTGTCAGAAGCAACCCATGTAAGGGGCTAGACCTCACCTTCCTGTCAAGCATCATCCAAAGGGGCGCCAAATGGTGACAGCATACTGTGCTAGCAAGTGATCACTTTGCTATAGAAATTGACTTCTAACTAGACAAATGCCCCTCACCTCTCGCCCCCCCCCCCAAAAAAAAAAGGTGGAACCCAAACTTTGCAAACTGGACAAGATTCGAGCAATCTATGACAGAATGGGCTCGTGAATATATGAATAGTCCTGACAATGACATCTCCATCCTATCACTGGATTTTAACAAACAGCTCGATGCCCCCGTCAGTATATCTATGCCTCAGAAAAAGTACTCAGGATCAAAGCATGTGGATGCCACATCACGGAAATGAATTCAATAAACAGAACCGATGAACTTCATGCTCTATTCGTTGAAATCACTAAACACTCATTACAAGTAAAACTGGAGGAGCAAGCAGACAAATGGTACTCATGGTGCAACGAAATCAACAACAAATCTCGAGCAAAGATATGGGGCTGGCTCAACAAGATATCTGAGAAAAAAGCACACCCAGATTCACCCACCCCAGACTCATTTGCAAAAGCAAATAGAATTGCAAATAACTTTGCTGACAGAGCCAAAAGTACAAATCTTCCTCTGCAAACCATAAATAGAAAGAGAACTCTGCTCCCAATCAGGAACAATATCACTGAAGCTGCCTGCAACATAACAGATTACACCGAAAATCTCTATACCATGAAAGAACTCAACACGGCTCTCATAAAAGTCAGAAAAGACACTACCCAAGGAGCCAGCCTTATCACATCCAATATGCTAAGGACTATAGGAAGTCCCGCAAAGTTTGTGTACTTGCATATAATTAACAGAATATACACTGAAAGGCTCCGATCAATAACATGGAATCAAGTCGACACGAAACCTATCCCAAAATCTGAGGAATCAGACTCCTACCGACTCATAGTTTGATTAGCTGCAGCATGAAAGTCGCTGAATGGATGGTACTGTCTACAGACAATGCATAGGAACTTAAGAGTGTAAAATCGATGTCCTCACAACAATTAACGACAAAAAAGGCTTTGTCATCTTTTTCGACCTCGAGAAAGCCTTTGAGCTAGACAGCTATCCAGCAATCGTCTTCACACTTGTAGAAAAGAGTGAAAGGACACCTACTGACCTGGATTCGGAATTACACACAAAACCGAGAAGCCAGAGTCACCTTTTAAGGAAAAGTGTTCAAATTCTTCCCCCTAGAAAACGGAAAGCATCAGGGACATACTAAGCCCATATCTTTTCAACCTACTTATGGAAAATATACCAACTCTAGACCTCCCAAACAGAGTGGAAATCTTCATATACGCCGACAATATATGTATCATCTGCCCAAATAAAGCACAGTCACGCAAAACCACAAAAAATGCACTGGACAGGATCCAGGCTAAATGCAAAGACCTCGGCCTAAGAATCAACACGAACAAGACCAAAGCCATGTAAATTAAATGCCCAAAAGACCCTCATAATTTTATTCTCTTGGGTGAGCCCATTGAATTGGTAAATCAATTCATGCATCTAAGAGTAATCATCAACAAAACTCTATCACCTGCCAACGAAGTAACCACCACAAAGAGAAAAAGAAAATTCGTCTCTCAGCCAGGAAACGAATGACCTCCCTAAAACAAGGATTATCAAATAGCCTCCCAAGACTGTTTTACATCCAACCAATCTGATCTCACATCGACAATGCAGCACCTACGCTCACCTCGCTGAGCGAAACGTAAAAATAATCTATAGAAGTAGTACAAAACAATGCCATGAGACTCATCAGCAGCTCTTTAATGTGGATCAGAGTCTGCTTGTTGAGAGCCGAAAATAACAATTTCCCTTTCAGCTAGGATGGAAATCAGAGATTGCAGTATCATATTCAAGTCAATCAGCGATTGGCCTTTGAACAACAGACATAAAAGACTCCTCCTTTTGATGAAAGATATTGATTCACCAAAGCCACACACAAAGAGAATGCTCGACACACTGAGAAGAATGCAAAAGCAAAATGGAGCCTACGAGACAAAGGGACAACAAAAGTACAATGGCTACATCACTTCTGTTCCGTGGTCTTCGAACCCCATCCAGTACATCGTCATCCTTCCTGCAGCACGTCAGAATAACTCACAGCAGCAGCCAAAAATTCAAACAGTAACAACTCAGCCCACAACATCTATTTTACTGATGGATCACTTGATTGCGATATTCCTGCAGAAGCAGCAGCAATCGTTTTTTCAGCAGGCTACAGAGAAAACTGAAGACTTATAAACCGCACCTCCACGCTACAAATTGAGCTAGTGGTGATTGTGAAAACCCTAGAACACTCAGCCAGTCTACATGCAAAAAACAGAACAATAAACACATATTCGGAAGGAGCTATTCTGGCTCTAACCAACAATGAACCCACTGAAAATGGCTACCTAATCCAAGCAATAGAGAATATAGCCTTAACTCACCAAAGCAACAACGAGCAAATAACCCTAAATTGGATCCAAAGTCACACTGGAATCATTGGCAATAACGTGGCCGATCACCTTGCCAAATCTACCCTAATGTGCCAGACAATCAGTATCACACTTCAATCTTCGCATAAAATCCTCAAGACTCAAATGACAGCCTTTTGCAACATGCAAAAGACTAGCAAAGTAAGGTAAGCTTTCCTTGATGAATGCAAATCAGCCAAATGGTACATCGAAGCAACAAACCTAATCCTTTATCCGCTTAAAGAAACATCCCCCGCCAAGTTGTAGTCATTATTTGCAAACAGCGACTGGGATATCTGTGCAACTGGCAAATCATCATTGATAACGACTAAGACCCAGCAGCACAACAGATACCGGAAAGGCAGCACAACTGTCAGCAAGTAACTGACATACCTCTGCACCACTACCTATTGAATTGTCCAGAAATAAGCCTACTAAGACAGGAATTCAACCTCAACCTACCTGTAACTGCGACAGCTATCGTAAAATACATTACTGCCAATGTTGATACATTCACAGCCTTTCTCCGCAGATACACTACCCCCAGATAACGTAATAGCAGCCCCAGTTTGAACCTAAGTAACCCAACTTAAACCATGCTTAACCTCCTTCAAGCTCTTCTCTCACTAGCAATTTCTCTTCTCTCTTTATTGAAGTTCAGGAATCCTCCCAAATGAACATTAAATTTGAAAGCACGTAGACGTCTCAATGACCACAATAAAAGATTTAAATATTATTTTCATTTTTGTTCTAGTATTTTCAAGTACAGGAATGTTTATTCCAGCCTTTCTCTAAAACTCACATCCACTAGTCAATTTCTCATTTTCAGCTCTCACATACTAAAGCTAAAACTTAAAACTATTGTTCATCTTTAAAACTTCAGCTCAAGCTACTAAGGAAGTTTTTTACTTCTTCGATACTAATATCTTTAAGTAAGCCTTTCCCAACTCCTTCCCCAGCCCTTCTACTCATCTGGACCTCTTTCTCTCTAACTAAACGACGGGAGACAGTGGGCTTTTTTTTTGCGGGGGGGGGGGGAGGATGCCTACTACCCTCTGCCACCTTCTTCCTTTCCTTTGACGAAAAGGAGGATGGGTTGCCTCTAAAATAAGAAAAGCAAGTTGCTAACTATCCGTGACCCATATCCTATCCCAATCCACCTACAAATAAAAGTTTTTGACCATCCCTAACCCAAATCCTATCCAAAACCCTCTACAAATAAAAGGTGATGATTATCTCATAACTTAAATCCCCTACAGACCTAAAAAACAATCCAACACCTACGAGCTACAAGTGTGCAAGAGCCCGTGCCTGGCTGTAAGGACCAACCAATCTATAACAACATTCACAATCAGGTAAGATGGTTTCCATGTGATATAATTTTAACCTGACTGTTCTTCCTGCGTGAAGAAATAATTTTTTTTTTCAGCAGGAAAATAATCCAAAATGTCAAGAACTTTTGTCCGACTATGATTAACGAAGCTTGTATACCTGGCGGCAGATATTTTCTTCCAGTTAAATGAACTAAACATAGCCTTGCAAGGGCTAATTAAGGATGTGTTTACACGGCAAGGTAAAATAGATGATTTTCAAAAGAAAATATCACTGCGGCAAATGCGTTTGTCTGAAGAAGATCAGCAAATGTTTTAAAATTTTGATGAATACATGTGAGAAAATTATGTCAATCGGCCTGATATGCATTGTTCAACCGCACTTACAGTCAATGAGGGATTTTTGGGGTTTTAATTAACTCAAAGGAAGATGACCCCAGACATGGGAATATGTGGATAATAGATCCATTTGCAGCAAACATTGCAGATAGTCCTTCAAGCATGGAAGAAAAATGAACCCTTGTCGATCTATCATACAAAGATAGTCTCAAACCTAAATTCCAGTCATTCTTATCAAGACCCCATTTTGGCTCTACATATAAAGTGAATACCTATCATTGAGTTAAAGAGCAATGGAATTTTTTTATTCAATTTTCAACAACGCATTTGTGCGAAAAGACATTTTCTTCTGTCACAGCTTGAAATAAAATCGGCTCTCCGTTTCGCAGTAACATCAATGGCACCCAAAATTCACAGACTAATTTATAACAATCTGAAACAAATATCGCACACAAATCTGTAATACTTGTATAAGCTTAAAATTTTCAACCTTTTTTTTTTTTAAATCTCAATTTAACTTTATATTTAAATCTTGCTTTCATATCAATACAATAAAAGTTATCTGATTGGCATTATACAAATTTATTTACCTTTTTTATTAGTTTCAAGTCATATAAGTGGTCAACCTAGTTTACTATTATAAATTTATTGGTACAGGAAGTTTGGAAGGTTGGCGACCGTTGTTGTATAAGATGCACTATATAGTATATCCACACACACACCAACAGTAAAGAAAGCATTATGAAAGGGCAGGAAACCAGACAAAGCAGCAGAAGGTGGCCTAAAAATTGATTTAATAATAGATTTTGCTGATTTCAAGGTAGTAAATCTCGCTTTACTTTACACAAAACGTGTGCTAGAATGCTCTATACATATAGCTTGGTAAAAGTTTACCATCATACCAATTAAAAAGCGGGACACGCTAAAGACCTGCAGATTTACAGACCAATAAGTTTACTTTCAGGCTAAATAGTAAGGTTTGGAGATGGTATTCAACTTCTGACCATATCCATGTAATTGGTGAGCTGATGGAAAAATCAACGAGTATGAAAAAATACAATTTATGGCATTTATAAACTATGAGAAAATGTTTGATTCTGTAAAAATCTCAGAGGTAATTAAAGCCCTCCAAAGACAACGAATATATGAATCTTATGCTAGAACACTTGAAGATATCTATCTATCTTATGCTAGAACAATTTAAGATATCTACATTAGTCAAGCAATCTTGAGACTACGTAGAGATAGTAAGAAAATTTGGATTGAGAATGGATTTAGACAGGGAGACCCCTATCTCTCCTAAATTAATCACAGCATGATTAGAAGAAGTTTTAAATAATTTAGAAGAGGGAAATGTAGGAACTAAAATTAATGGGGAATATCTTCACAACTTAAGATTTGAAGATGACGTAGTTCTGTTTAGTGAATCATGGGAGGAATTACAAAAGATGATAGATTTGAATAGAGAAAGCAGAAATGTAGGACAGAAACTGAATATATACATAAAACTGAGTTAATGTTCAATGAACCTGCAGAAGAAAAAACAAATAAGAGTTATGGATGAAAGTCTTGCTATTGATAATGAATATACCTACTTAGGATCGACAGGAAGTTATTCTACATAACATAAATCCGATGAAGAGCTTTTGGTGAACCAAATGAAATTATGAAAAGTGAAATGCCACATTCTCTACGAAGAAAAGATATGAATCAGATGGTCCTACCAATATTACCTTATATATCATGAACTTGGAGCCTTGCTACAATTACAAACCAAAGAGCAATGGAAAGAATAACGATGGGAATACAACAAGAAACAAAGAAAAAACATCTTAGAAATATACCATTGCAAACTAAAAAGAGAGTATTTTAAAAACATATAAGAGAAAGAAATAGACATGTGTAGGACATAATAAGAGTGACAGATAATCGATGGACAAGAAGAACAATAAAATGGCTACCTAGATTGAATAAAAATGCTGGAGAATGAAGAGAAGACAATTATTTAATGAACTAAGAAAACTTCCATGAACAAACTAGCATAGAAAGACAATTAACAGACGCAAGTGAAGGGAGAGTTATAAGAAATTAGTCTGTAGTGTGTTAGTTACGGTTGATGATAATGAGGAGTAAATACTCGTGTGTGTGTGTGTGTATGTAAGTGTTTATATACACACACATACACAAACACTCACACACACACACACACACACACACACATATATATATATATATATATATATGTGTGTGTATATATATATGTATATATATATATATATATATATATATATATATATATAGAATGTGGAAATAATGCTTTTTGGTACGAGCTTCACTGTGGAATGTGACGTCATCAACGCAAACAGCAGCGTAGTGCGCCTCTCTTTCTCTCTCTCTCTCTCTCTCTCTCTCTCTCTCTCTCTCTCGGGAGTGTAAGATATTTCGCTATCGATTACAGTCATAAAATCTTCTATAAAGTGGGATGAATACCTTGAATTCCCTCTCTCTCTCTCTCTCTCTCTCTCTCTCTCTCTCTCTCTCTCAAACAAGAGTTTGCAAAGCTCGAAAAGTCCTGAGCGACAGAAATGAAAAACGCGTTGATATTTTGCCAATGTTTGTGGCCAAACAAACCGCTTCGTTTGTATAGTGAAGCTTTAAAAAAGGATGCTCCTCCTTGACTTTCGGAAAGTCTACTTAAAATCTAACTTTATATATACCGTATATATATATATATATATATATATACAGCCCATTTCTGAGTGGGGATACCTTAATGTGGTGAAAGGTTTTGCGTATCACCACGATCAGCAAATCTGTGATAGTCAGTGCCACCATTTTAGGGTGGTTTGCTGTGAGCAATCAAGACGAAAATCTCCCACCATCATCAATCTACAGTGGCTAGCGTGGTGATTAGAACTGGCCAAACCCCTTTATCCATAACTCCCATATTATCTAAAGTTTTTGAACGTCTTCTGGCAAAACGTTTTAATAGGGTTGCTAAAGGTAATCATCTACTCCCTAGTTTGTAATTTGGTTTTCGTAAAGGCCTTGGAGCATGTGATGGCCTTCTTACAATATCCAATGCTGTACAGAATTCCTTTGATTGTGGTCAGGAAGTTCGTATGATTGGCCTTGATTTTAGTGCTGCCTTTGATAGTGTTAATCATGAAGCCCTTGTTTTAAAACTGAAACAGTTGGGAGTGGGTGGGTCGTTTCTTAGCATTATTATTAATTTTTTAAGTAATAGATCTCAAAGAGTTGTTGTTGATGGGCACCATAGTGATTATAGGAATGTGATATCCGGTGTTCCAAAGGGTAGTGTTCTTGGCCCATTACTTTTCATACTATATACACATGACATGTGGTTTGGCCTAGAAAACAAGCTTGTTGCATATGCAGATGATGCTACTCGCTTTGCATCAATTCCATCCCCTGAATGTAGATCTGGGGTTGGTGAATCCCTTAAGAGAGATTTAGCTAGAATTAGTGCAGGGTGCCAATTATGGGGTATGAAGTTGAATCCTAC
>NC_090741.1:89426321-89431321 GCF_036898095.1 Palaemon carinicauda | reverse complement strand
CGTGAGCTTTCCAAATTACCCTGGAATTTCAATCAAGAACTTTCTAAATTACCATGGAATTCCAATCGTGAACTTTCAAAATTCCCATAGAATTCCAATTGTGAGCTACCTAAATTCCCATGGAATTCCAATCGTGAACTTTCTAAATTCCCATGGAATTGCAATCGTGAACTTTCTAAATTCTCATGGAATACCAATTGTTAACTTTTAAAATTCCCAAGGAATTCCAATACTGAACTATCTAAATTCCCTTGGAATGCCAATTGTGAACTTTCTAAATTCCTATGGAATTCCAATACTTAACTTTCTAAATTCCCAAGGAATACCAATTGTGAACTTTAAAAATTCCCATGGAATTCCAATCGTGAACTTTCAAAATTCCCATAGAATTCCAATTGTGAGCTACCTAAATTCCCATGGAATTCCAATCGTGAACTTTCTAAATTCCCATGGAATTGCAATCGTAAACTTTCTAAATTTCCTTGCAATTCCAATCATGACCTTCTAAATTCCCATGAAATTTCAATCGTGAACTTTCTAAATTTCAATGGAATACCAATTGTGAACTTTCTAAATTTCCAAGGAATTCCAATCTTGAATTTTCCAAATTCCCATGGAATACCAATTGTGAAATTTATAAATTCTCAAGGAATTCCAATCCTGGACTTTCTATATTCCCATGGAATACCAATTATGAACTTTCTGAATTCCCATGGAATTCCTATCATGAACTTTTTGAATTCCCATGGAACTCCTATCGTGAACTTCTTAAATTTCCATGGAATTCTAATCGTGAACTTTCTAAATCCCCATGAAATTCCAAACATGATCTTTCTAAATTCCCATGGAATTCCAATCGTGAACTTTCTAAATTCCCATGAAATTTCAATCGTGAACTTTCTAAATTCCAATGGAATTCCAATCGTGAACTTTGTAATTTCCCATTCAATTACAATTTTGAACTTTCTAAATTTCCAAGGAATTCCAATTCTGAATTTTTTAAATTCCCATGGAATTTTAATTATGAACTTACTAAATTCCCAAGGAATTCCAATCCTGAACTTTCTAGATTCCAATGGAATAACAATTATGAACTTTCCAAATTTCCAAAGAATTCCAATCCTGAAATTTCTAAATTTTCATGGACTGCCAGTTATGAACTTTCTAAATTTCAAAGGAATTCCAATCCTGAACTTTCTAAATTCCCATGGAATACCAATTGTTAACTTTTAAAATTCCCAAAGAATTCCAATACTGAACTATCTAAATTCCATTGGAATGCCAATTGTGAACTTTCTAAATTCCCATGGAATTCCAATACTTAACTTTCTAAATTCCCAAGGAATACCAATTGTGAACTTTAAAAATTCCCATGGAATTCCAATCGTGAACTTTCAAAATTCCCATAGAATTCCAATTGTGAGCTACCTAAATTCCCATGGAATTCCAATCGTGAACTTTCTAAATTCCCATGGAATTGCAATCGTGAACTTTCTAAATTTTCTTGCAATTCCAATCATGACCTTCTAAATTCCCATGAAATTTCAATATTGAACTTTCTAAATTTCAATGGAATACCAATTGTGAACTTTCTAAATTTCCAAGGAATTCAAATCTTGAATTTTCTAAATTCCCATGGAATACCAATTGTGAAATTTATAAATTCTCAAGGAATTCCAATCCTGGACTTTCTATATTCCCATGGAATACCAATTATGAACTTTCTGAATTCCCATGGACTTCCTATCATGAACTTTTTGAATTCCCATGGAACTCCTATCGTGAACTTCTTAAATTTCCATGGAATTCTAATCGTGAACTTTCTAAATCCCCATGAAATTCCAAACATGATCTTTCTAAATTCCCATGGAATTCCAATCGTGAACTTTCTAAATTCCCATGAAATTTCAATCGTGAACTTTCTAAATTCCAATGGAATTCCAATCGTGAACTTTGTAATTTCCCATTCAATTACAATTTTGAACTTTCTAAATTCCCAAGGAATTCCAATTCTGAATTTTTTAAATTCCCATGGAATTTTAATTATGAACTTACTAAATTCCCAAGGAATTCCAATCCTGAACTTTCTAGATTCCAATGGAATAACAATTATGAACTTTCCAAATTTCCAAAGAATTCCAATCCTGAAATTTCTAAATTCTCATGGACTGCCAGTTATGAACTTTCTAAATTTCAAAGGAATTCCAATCCTGAACTTTCTAAATTCCCATGGAATACCAATTGTTAACTTTTAAAATTCCCAAGGAATTCCAATACTGAACTATCTAAATTCCCTTGGAATGCCAATTGTGAACTTTCAAAATTCCCATGGAATTCCAATACTTAACTTTCTAAATTCCCAAGGAATACCAATTGTGAACTTTAAAAATTCCCATGGAATTCCAATTGTGAGCTACCTAAATGTCCATGGAATTCCAATCGTGAACTTTCTAAATTCCCATGGAATTGCAATCGTGAACTTTCTAAATTTTCTTGCAATTCCAATCATGACCTTCTAAATTCCCATGAAATTTCAATCGTGAACTTTATAAATTTCAATGGAATACCACTTGTGAACTTTCTAAATTTCCAAGGAATTCCAATCTTGAATTTTCTAAATTCCCATGGAATACCAATTGTGAAATTTATAAATTCCCAAGGAATTCCAATCCTGGACTTTCTATATTCCCATGGATTACCAATTATGAACTTTCTGAATTCCCGTGGAATTCCTATCATGAACTTTTTGAATTCCCATGGAACTCCTATCGTGAACTTCTTAAATTTCCATGGAATTACAATCGTGAACTTTCTAAATCCCCATGAAATTCCAAACATGATCTTTCTAAATTCCCATGGAATTCCAATCGTGAACTTTCTAAATTCCCATGAAATTTCAATCGTGAACTTTCTAAATTCCAATGGAATTCCAATCGTGAACTTTGTAATTTCCCATTCAATTACAATTTTGAACTTTCTAAATTCCCAAGGAATTCCAATTCTGAATTTTTTAAATTCCCATGGAATTTTAATTATGAACTTACTAAATTCCCAAGGAATTCCAATCCTGAACTTTCTAGATTCCAATGGAATAACAATTATGAACTTTCCAAATTTCCAAAGAATTCCAATCCTGAAATTTCTAAATTCTCATGGACTGCCAGTTATGAACTTTCTAAATTTCAAAGGAATTCCAATCGTGAACTTTCTAAATTCCCATGGAATACCAATTGTTAACTTTTAAAATTCCCAAGGAATTCCAATACTGAACTATCTAAATTCCCTTGAAATACCAATTGTGAACTTTCTAAATTCCCATGGAATTCCAATACTTAACTTTCTAAATTCCCAAGGAATACCAATTGTGAACTTTAAAAATTCCCATGGAATTCCAATTGTGAGCTACCTAAATGTCCATGGAATTCCAATCGTGAACTTTCTAAATTCCCATGGAATTGCAATCGTGAACTTTCTAAATTTTCTTGCAATTCCAATCATGACCTTCTAAATTCCCATGAAATTTCAATCGTAAACTTTATAAATTTCAATGGAATACCAATTGTGAACTTTCTAAATTTCCAAGGAATTCCAATCTTGAATTTTCTAAATTCCCATGGAATACCAATTGTGAAATTTATAAATTCCCAAGGAATTCCAATCCTGGACTTTCAATATTCCCATGGAATACCAATTATGAACATTCTGAATTCCCGTGGAATTCCTATCATGAACTTTTTGAATTTCCAGGGAATTCCAATCGTGAACTTTCTAAATCCCCATGAAATTCCAAACATGATCTTTCTAAATTCCCATGGAATTCCAATCGTGAACTTTCTAAATTCCCATGAAATTTCAATCGTGAACTTTCTAAATTCCAATGGAATTCCAATCATGAACTTTGTAATTTCCCATTCAATTACAATTTTGAACTTTCTAAATTCCCAAGGAATTCCAATTCTGAATTTTTTAAATTCCCATGGAATTTTAATTATGAACTTACTAAATTCCCAAGGAATTCCAATCCTGAACTTTCTAGATTCCAATGGAATAACAATTATGAACTTTCCAAATTTACAAAGAATTCCAATCCTGAACTTTCTAAATTCTCATGGACTGCCAGTTATGAACTTTCTAAATTTCAAAGGAATTCCATTCTTGAAATTTCTAAATTCCCATGGAATACCAATTGTTAACTTTTAAAATTCCCAAGGAATTCCAATACTGAACTATCTAAATTCCCTTGGAATGACAATTGTGAACTTTCTAAATTCCCATGGAATTCCAATACTTAACTTTCTAAATTCCCAAGGAATACCAATTGTGAACTTTAAAAATTCCCATGGAATTCCAATCGTGAACTTTCAAAATTCCCATAGAATTCCAATTGTGAGCTACCTAAATTCCCATGGAATTCCAATCGTGAACTTTCTAAATTCCCATGTAATTGCAATCGTGAACTTTCTAAATTTTCTTGCAATTCCAATCATGACCTTCTAAATTCCCATGAAATTTCAATCGTGAACTTTCTAAATTTCAATGGAAATTTAATTGTGAACTTTCTAAATTTCCAAGGAATTCCAATCTTGAATTTTCTAAATTCCCATGGAATACCAATTGTGAAATTTATAAATTCCCAAGGAATTCCAATCCTGGACTTTCTATATTCCCATGGAATACCAATTATGAACTTTCTGAATTCCCATGGAATTCCTATCATGAACTTTTTGAATTCCCATGGAACTCCTATCGTGAACTTCTTAAATTTCCATGGAATTCCAATCGTGAACTTTCTAAATCCCCATAAAATTCCAAACGTGATCTTTCTAAATTCCCATGGAATTCCAATCGTGGACTTTCTAAATTCCCATGAAATTTCAATTGTGAACTTTCTAAATTCCAATGGAATTCCAATCGTGAACTTTGTAAATTCCCATTCAATTACAATTTTGAACTTTCTAAATTCCCAAGAAATTCCAATTCTGAATTTTTAAAATTCCCAT
>NC_090741.1:89416321-89421321 GCF_036898095.1 Palaemon carinicauda | reverse complement strand
GACTTGATTCAGAATGAAGGAGAATGATTCTGCGTCTAAGGACCATTCCAACTCTATCGGTGTGAACCTGGATAGAGCGTCCGCTGTCACATTGCGGACTCCTTGAAGGTGAACTGCCGACAGGTACCACTTCTTCTTTTCCGCCAATCGGAAGATGGCCAACATCACCAGGTTGAGAGGTGGTGACCTCGATCCTTGTTGATTCAAGCATCTCACAACAACCTCGCTGTCCATCACCAACCTTATGTGGATCGAGTGACGCGGGGAAACTTTCTTTAAGGTAAAGAGCACTGCCAGAGCTTCTAGAAAGTTTATGTGAAAGGTCTTGAATAGCTTGGACCAAGTCCCCTGGACTTTTTTCCGATGAGAGTGACCTCCCCATCCCTCCTTCGAGGCGTCTGAGTGAATCGTCACCGACGGGGGAGGTGGCTGAAGAAGAACCGACTTCTTTAGATGTCTGGCTTAGGACCAAGGCCTGAGAAGATTACGTAGCCGAAGCGGAACTGGTCTTCTCAGATCTCTTCGCATGTTTGATGCATAACTTCTCCAAACTCCGGTTGCATCCTTTAGCTGTGCTCTTAGCACTGGGTCTGTCACCGAAGCAAACTGGAGAGAGCTCAGTACCCTCTCCTGTTCGCGTCTTGATATCCTTTCGGAATCTAGAAGTCTCTTGACAGAACCCGCTATCTCCTTCCTTTTCTTCGCCGGGATGGAGAAACGGTGTGACAAAAGGTCCCAGTGGATTCCCAGCCACTGGAACTTTTAAGATGGAGAAAGTCGAGACTTTTTTCTGTTGATCTTGAAACCTAGGTACTCTAGGAACTGGATCACTTGACTGGAAGCTTGCAAGCATTCTGTCTCGGATGCTGCCCACACCAACCAGTCGTCCAGGTAGGCTACTACCTGAATTCCCTTTAGGCGTAATTGTTTGAGAGCTACGCTCGCAAGCTTCGTAAAAATCCTTGGGGCTATGTTTAGCTAGAATGGCATGGCTCTGAAGGCGTATAGTCTTCGTTGTAGCCTGAACCCTAGGTAGGGGGAGAGTCGACGGTTGATTGGAATGTGCCAATAGGCGTCTGACAAGTCTATAGAGACGGAATATGCCCTCTTGGGCAGTAAGGTCCTTATGTGTTGCAGTGTTAGCATCTTGAATTTGCAATACACTATGAACTTGTTGAGTGGCGACAAGTTGACAATGACTCTGAGCTTTGCCGAGTCTTTCTTGGGAACACAAAACAGCCTCCCTTGGAGTTTGATGGACTTCACCTTTCGGATCACATTTTTCTCCAACAGTTCTTGAAAGTACTCCTCCAGAACGGGGGTGGAGTGTTGGAAAACCCGAAGGCCCGGGGGTAGAGTGCTGTACCAGCTCCAGCCCAGTCCATTCTTGAGTAGGCTGTGGGCCCAGGGATCGAAGGTCCACCGATCCCGAAATTTCAGAAGTCTCCCTCCTACCGGTATCATCCCACTTGGACTGCCGTCCCGAGGTCTTGCCTCCCTGACCACGACCACCCCTGAATCCCCTTCCCCTTGAGGGGCGCCCAGACGAGCCTCTGGCTGCCCCTCTAGGCTTTGCTCGAAAGGAAGTAGACTGCCATTCAAACGATGGGGTGAATGCCGTGGACTGTGTCGACACGGCCTGGGGTACCCACTGAAAAGTGGTCGGGGTTTGTGCCACGATCTGGGGCACTGGAGGCAATGGCAATTGCAGTTGCTGTTGCTGTCTAAAAGGCTTGGCTGGCCGAGACGGTAGCCTAGTCCTCATAGTCTTCCTCTTTGGTTGAGGACCCTCATCCAGGGAAGACTTTCTTTTGATAGCCAGGCCCCACTTCTGGAGAAGGTTTCTATTCTCCAAGGCGGCCTTATCAACTACTTCTTTGACCAAATCAGTAGGGAAAAGGTCTTTGCCCCAAATGTTGGAGGAGATTAGTTTCCTTGGCTCGTGCCTCACCATAGCCGAGGTGAACACGAACTCCCTACAAGCTCTCCTCGCCTTGACGATGCCATAAAGGTCCTTCGTCACTGTGGCCAGATGAGTCTTGGCCACCACCATAAACATTTAATGGACCTTGGGGTCACTTGCCATCGTCTCAAGAGTAGTCTGAAGAGACATTGAGGCAGCCAGTCTTTCTTTTGTCTCGAACTCTCTCTGCAAGAGAAAATCAGACAGCTTAGGGAGGTCCTCGCCGAACTGACGTCCGGCGATATCAGCCTCCAACTTGCCAACTGAGAACGTAAGATGGACGTCCTTCCAGTCTTTATGGTCCATAGGTAGGGCCAGCGACAAGGGTTTACACTCCTCCAGGGAGGGGCAAGGCTTTTCGGCCTCGACTGCTTTTAGTACAGCCGCAAACCCTTTCTGTAAAAAGGGGAAGGCTCTAGCAGGAGAGGACACAAAGGAAGGGAGCTTCTTGCTCAATGCAGTTACCTTTGAGTTAGAGAAGCCCCTCTCTTTCAACGGAGATGAAAGCAGAGCTTGAGCCTTAGTATGGTCCATCACTATGACCTCCTTCGGCTCTGTCTCCTCCTTTGAAGCTGGTTCCTTCCTCAGCCGGACGCATGGTTTAGCATCTGAGCACAAGGGAAGGTCTTTAACATTGAGCCTTTTCTGGGGCCCATGTGATTCTGCAAGGCTCTGCATCCGCAGTTCCATTGCAGCCGCCTTCTCCTGATTCTCCTTCTGCATCTGTTGGATCATTCCAACAATGGAGGAGAGGGCCTGTCCCAGCTCTACTGGGAGACCGGCCGATGTTGAGGGAATAGGCTCCGGGATCTGAACCGGAGTAGCTGACACCTTGTCGACCTCTTCCTCTACAACGTCTGGGGCTTGAACTTTACCCTGGGCTTTTGCCAGGAGGTCTTCCTCCAGAGGCTCGTTCACGACAGACATCCTGTCATCTAACTGGATGTCTTGCATAGCGACCGAGACTTCAGCATCCACCTGGATCTGAACTTGGGGGATCTCCTCTTGAGGCTGGGGAATCACTGCATCAACTGATGCCTTAGGGAAAGGATACGCCCTCATCTTCTCACTTGGAAGATAAGGTCCAGAGGTGTTCTTCTGGAAGCCCCTTACCCAGGTACGAAGCTTCTCCCTTGCTATATCCCTTGATTCCGCCATCCTAGGGAAATCAAAGGCCTCCGTAATTTGATTAATGCACACAGTACATACCTGAGTGTCCCAATACCGGAGATCACCCTTGGAGACAGCGCATGCTGCGTGTCTCCTACCAAAATCATGTCCGCAGAGGCTCTAGCTGCGGACGTTGCAGAAGACACTTCCGCACTTCGGAGGGTCCTTCTATAAAGAGAAGAAATTTCCATGAGTATCAAGTGAACTATGTATCACTGGATATGCATAGTATAGCATAACAATTCAGAAAAGAAAGACACACACTTGTGTTTCCTTCACAACCAATTGCTGCAGCCTTCCAGATAATAAAATCGAATGGTTAATCTCTTCTAGAATAACCAATGCAAAGTTTCCAGAGGAAACAGGTGGAGCTCACACCTAAGCAATGATTTTAAAATCCTGGATAATAGACAGGAAAGAACTCACTTTCCTATCTGTAGGGCAACAGCAAAGGGCTGTGCAAGAAAACACAAAAAGTGTTAGAACACACAGTGCTGTACCAAAACCCATACTATAGTTTTCTTCCTACAGTATCTGTTATACTGAAGAATACTGGTACAGTATAGGAGGTTATGTGCCGGCCGACACTTGCCGGCCGGCACACACCATAACTAACTTTAAAGTATACTACTTAACAGCTATAAGGCGGCAGAACGCTGGTTCAAATGCATGTGCCGGCGGCAGTAACTGCCGGCCGGCACAGCCAATGTCGGTCGGCAATGACTGCTGACCGACCACTACACAAGGTAGTACCCGGCTGCCGGCCACACTCTTGGCGACCGGCAGACAATGGCTGACATTAGCCGGCCGGCAGAGGTACAGGACCGATGCCAGCCGGCAGCAAAAGAACCAGAGGACTACAACTGCCCGGCTGCCGGCCTCATAGGCCGGCAGCCGGGTCGGGAACAGCACTAGAAGAAAACAGAATGGATGCCGGGATAAGAGTGTACACTACCTCCAAGCCCGGCAATCCGAAAGATTGCATATAAGGAAGGGGAGAATCTAATTCAGGCTTCCTGACCAATGCCGTCTGACTCTGCAGGCAGGCATGGATGAGGGACCAAGGGAGGTCCGGTCAGCACTCAAAACAGAAGACCCTTGCCGGGCAGCAGCTCTGCCGGCCGGCAAGGGACTGAGTCAATCCCATATCCTAACCTATTCTAGGTCCAGATGTAGAATGACGTACAGTACTGTAATGGCTAGGCCATTACAGAGATAGAGGGGGAAGGGACAAAAGAGGGTCCTACCAACCTTGCTCTAGTGACGGATCACCCGCACCCAAGAAACTCATCTTAGCCTAAGGGAGATCCAAGGGGGGAGGCCAGCAATACTTGCCAGCTCCCAGAGCACCAAAGCAAGGAAGGTGTTGCTACTCCCAGGGAAAAAAACTTATCCTCCCCCGAGAACAGCAACAAGGACTAGTCTGGTAGATCACAAAAGAAGGAATCATCTCGTACAGAATCCTTCGGTAGTGACCTAAGGAGGCTAAGCCTCCTATGTCTGTGTCAGGCCAGCGAGGGAGACTCTACCCCAAGCCAGACACACACAGACTCAGACTAAAATACTCTGTTGTTCTGTCCCTCTTTGAACCAGTTTTACTGGAACAGGAAGGTACAGTAACACCCCGGTATAGTTTTATCGAAAATTAATTCAGATAAACCACTTAGGGATAAGCCCAAGGCTTAAACATAGGGAAAGGGATTGCATACCTTCTCCGAAGAAAAGAAAGCAACCGGGGAGTATGAGAAAGTATACTAAGGCTCCATAAGCAACTTAGCCTAGGCACCAAGAGAATCGATTACCTAAATCATCGAAACTCACTCGTATGCTATCTTGGAAATATTCCACATAATCTCAAATGTATAAA
>NC_090741.1:89398821-89408821 GCF_036898095.1 Palaemon carinicauda | reverse complement strand
GCAACGGTTAACTGACATGTACTCTCAATATGATCAGCAAAATTTGTAATCAATGGACGTAACTATTTATATTTTTCTATTGCTATACGTAGTTTTATTATGCAATTCGACAAATTTATAGAATATTTTATGACTTTCTTCAAACATACACAAATACATACATATGTATATATATATATATATATATATGTATATATATATATATATATATATATATATACATAGAAGTACATAGTACATAATGATAGGGGTTGTATGAATCAGATTTTTACAGTTAGGCAGATATGCGAGAAATATTTAGCAAAAGATAAGGAGGTGTATGTTGCGTTTATGGATCTGGAGAAAGCGTATGATAGAGTTAATAGGGAAGCAATGTGGAATGTGATGAGGTTATATGGAGTTTGTGGAAGGTTGTAGTAAGCAGTGAAAAGTTTCTACAAAGGTAGCAAAGCATGTGTTATAATAGGAAATGAAATGAGCCATTGGTTTCCGGTGAAAGTGGGGCTGAGACAGGGATGTGTGATGTCGCCGTGGTTGTTTAACTTGTATGTTGATGGAGTGGTGAGAGAGGTGAATGCTTGAGTGCTTGGACGAGGATTAAAACTGGTAAACGAGAATGACCATGAATGTGAGGTAAATCAGTTGGTGTTTGCGGATGATACTGTACTGGTCGCAGACACAGAAGAGAAGCTTGACCGTCTAGTGATAGAATTTGGAAGGGTGTGTGAGAGAAGGAAGTTGAGAGTTAATGTGGGTAAGAGTAAGGTTATGACATGTACGAGAAGGGAAGGTTTTGCAAGGTTGAATGTCATGTTGAAAGGAGAGTTACTTGAGGAGGTGGATCAGTTTAAGTACTTGGGGTTTGTTGTTGCAGCAAATGATGGAGTGGAACCAGATGTACGTCAGAGAGTGAATGAAGGTTGCAAAGTGTTGGGGGCGGTTAAGGGAGTTGTAAAAAATAGAGGGTTGGGCATGAATGTAATTAGAGTACTATATGAGAAAGTGATTGTACCAACTGTGATGTATGGATCGGAGTTGTGGGGAAGGAAAGTGATGGAGAGACAGAAATTAAATGTGTTTGAGATGAAGTGTCTAAGGAGTATGGCTGGTGAATCTCGAGTAGATAAGGTTAGAAACGAAGTGGTGAGGGTGAGAACGGGTTTAAGAAATGAGTTAGCAGCTAGAGTGGATATGAATGTGTTGAGGTGGTTTGGCCATGTTGAGAGAATGGAAAATGGCTGTCTGCTAAAGAAGGTGATGAATGTAAGAGTTGATGGGAGAAGTACAAGAAGAAGGCCAAGGTTTGGGTGAATGGATGGAGTGAAAAAAAGCTCTGGGTGATAGGAGGATAAATGTGAGAGAGGCAAGAGAGCGTGCTAGAAATAGGAATGAATGGCGAGCCATTTTGACACAGTTCCGGTAGGCCCTGCTGCTTCCTCTGGTGTCTTAGATGACCGCAGAGGTAGCAACAGTAGGGGACTCAGCATTATGAAGCTTCATCTGTGGTGGATAACAGGGGAGGGTGGGCTGTGGCACCCTAGCAGTACCAGCTGAACTTGGTTGAGTCCCTCTCAGGCTGGGAGGAACGTAGAGAGTAGAGGTCCCTTTTTTTTTTTTCATTTGTTGATGTCGGCTACCCCCAAAAACTGGGGGAAGTGCCTTGGTATATATATATATATATATATATATATATATATATATACATATATATATATATATATATATATGTGTGTGTGTGTGTGTGTATATACATACATACATATATATAAAATATTGAATAGGGTATATAAAGACTAATCCACCCATATCTTAGATATCCAAGAAGCTAGCCCTAAAGATATTTTGGAGTATGTACAAAAAAAAAGGAGCCCTTCCTCTCTCACTGAAAACAGGCATAGAGGTCGTTTATGTCCTATTTACCGGTTTCAATACGGTAGTAGTAGTCAAATAACCTGTGTTCACGGTCTTACGACACCCTATTGGAAAGGCCACTGCCTGGGGATCTGCTAGACTCGGGTAGGAGACGATTCAATATTGATAGTTTTCTTGTAGTGTCTGCAACCTCACTATCATTGTGAGCTAATGAGGGGCTTGAGGGATCCTATACGTGTACCTGCTCAGTCATCAGCAATTATTCCTTGGCCATCCCTGATCCTATCATGGGTGTACTGGGGTCTCGGCCGCTGATCATACGGTATTTCTCTAGGGTATTGCCCTGCTAGGACATTGTCACTGTCCCTTGCCTCTGCCATTTATTATTGACCTTTAAACTCTCAGTATATTTATGATATTTAGATATTTAGATATGAATTGGGTCTCTGCCTATACGATATTGTTGGGTGCCTCAATAAGTACCTCGACAGTTATCACTTCTTGTGTGTAGAGTCACCATCCTTTTGTTTCAAATGGGTTTCTAATAACTGTGTTTTATGAAAGGATTCAAAACTTGTAAACATGTGTTACATCAACTACAGACAAGATAAAGCTAGAGAAGTGAAAAAAGAAGTAAATAACTGGAATGGACAACCAATAGTAATTACACTTCACCTGCTCTACATGAATTACAAGAGTACAACATGTGATGCTGATGAGGTCATAAAACAAATTGAGGATAAATCTATACCTTACAAAATTGGTGTAATTCTTATCATAAAATACAAAAGAAGATCACATAGAAAGCCACCCATGCCTTATAGTTTATATAAAATGAAACAGAGAATCGTGATATGTAAATCTGTAACTCAAATGACTTATAATCCCCGATAAACAAAACACTAAAATATATGAAAAAAGAAAAATTTATAATATTGAAAATGTAATACAAAATCTCAATAGCAATTCAACCATAGGCTCTTATAATTGATTATATCTATATAAAAAAAGATTTCAAAATATGTGCTGATAAAAGCTAAGAAGATATAAATTCCAGAAGTGCTTCGAATGAAAAGGAATCAGATAAATCCAGGAAGGATTTAATAATGGAAAGGGGAATTTATAAAATTCTGTTAGGGAGAATTACTCTACAAACCCTTGAGACATTTCGGATACCAGGTCTTTAGGGGTGTCAGGAGAAATTATAAATTCTTGACGGTGGGAATTCCAAGAATTTATTTGCTAATTCCATCTGCTTATTAAACATCTAATGGAATACCTAATATGTTAAGAGGAAAGGGTAAGGTGCATTCAGACATGCTAAATTGAAAGGAGAGTCAGCTATGCTGTACTGTCTGTCTATCAGCCTGTCTGAAGGAATTTTAATTAGAAGATTAGTGTTTAGAGAATGATAACATTTGTGATCCTTGCTTTGACCAAAAGCATAACATATAATAAACTTTGAATTGCAAAGTTGTTTATATAGCATTCTTATTATTAGCATTATAATTATCATCATCGTTATTTATTATTATTATCATTGTTTGCAATAAATTCATTCTTATGGTAACCCCCCCAAAAAAAATAAATAAATAAAACGTTATGTAGTTCCTAAGGGATATGCAGAAACAAACAAAAACATATATGTATACACTCAAGCACACTCACATACACACACTCATACACACCCAAACACACACACACACATGTATATATATATATATATATATACATATATATATATATATATATATGTATACACACACGCACACACACACACACACATATATATATATATATATATATAAACAAACACACACACATATATATATATATGTATATATATATATATATATATACATATATATAAATATATATATATATATATATATGTATATATATATATATATATATATATTATATACACCGCAAGAAAATAGACACTCTAATAATAAAAGAAAAATGAAATGGAGGAAAATTAAGAAAAAATGAGCAGTAATTTAAAAAAAAATTATTTGGATCATCATAAGAGATATGTGAAGAAAAATACTTCCTAAACAAGATCAAGAAAAAACTATCAGAAAAGACCAAAAATCAAAAAAAAAAAAAAAAAAACGATCGGGGAGTTTCTAAGCAAGTTTCTTTTGAGAATAAAAAGGATACCATTACATAAAATACATAATCATCATCATCTCTTACGCTTATTGACGCAAAGGGCCTTGGTTATATTTCGCCAATCGTCTCTATCTTGAGCTTTTAATCCAATATTTCTCCATTCATCTTCTGCTACTTCGTGTTTCACAGTTCTGAGCCACGTAGGCTTGGGTCTTCCAATTTCTTCTAGTGCCTTGTGCAGCCAAGCTAAACGTTTGGTAAACTAATCCCTCTTGAGGAGTGCGAAGGGCATGCCCAAACCATCCCCATCTACCCCTCATCATGATCTCGTCCACATATGGCACTCTAGTAACCTCTCCTAGAGTCTCATTTCTAATCCTGTCCAGCTATTTAACTCCCAATATACATAATAGCTGGTGTAAATACAGATAAATAAATGAACCAGAATCTGGATCTGGATCCAGGTCATCTCCACAGTTTATTACCTTAGATCGACCTGTGGTGAAAATTTCGTCAAAATCCGTGGAGTAGTTTTGACGTAATCCTATCCATAGACACACAGACAGACAAATAAGTAAATAAATAAACAAATTTTATCACATAAATTCTTTGTCGAGGTTATAATAATAATAATAATAATAATAATAATAATAATAATAATAATAATAATAATAATAATAATAAAACCACTGTAATGGCACAAACAAATAAGATACGGGATGCGTAAAATCCAAGTTTTCCATGTCAAAAAAGTTTTATCGACTCCGAATGTTGACACTGGCAATATCACATCTTAGTTGATCCAGACAACAAAGTTTGTTAGCTTTGGAGTCGTTAGTTGTTAAGGTTACACCCTGTTAGCTTTGACCAACGCAAACAAATAAAGATAAATAGAACACAAATAAACCACTTTTTACCGTTAGGGGAAGGAAGGGCAGTTGCAAGATATATATGTTCTGTCAGTAAATTTTATAACAAGAGTTCTTATTTTGTTCTTTAATCTTTGATCTAATTTATTTGTTACGTTGCATGATCAATAATGATATTATGATGATAATAAATTTTCAATGAAATCGGAATAAAAATCAGTTTAATTACGAAGTGAGGACATTATTTGTTAAGTTTTGTTGTTTTACAATTAAGAAAGCCAATCAGGATAATCAATTATCTGAAATGCTCAACTTTAAGCTCTTTACGTTTATGACTTATATGGTTTTCACATTTAAAAATGATCAGACTCGAGGTAGTAACAGCGTTACACAAAAATTCAAGATATCAAATAATATGGATGACTAACAAAAATATTATTTCAGTACAAGTTTAAAAAGAATATCCATTTTATACATATTTATCATTAGTGTGAATAGAAAGGTATCAAGCAGGTTTCAAAAGTCATAATTATAACAATCACTCAATCTACATCTCAATATACACTCGCCCGTGCTAAACCGTGGTAAATGTCCAAACTATCGTTTTAAATTGAAGAGACGCTAATGTGTTGCTACAGGCAGATCACGGGTCTATATCATTCAATTGGTTTTAATCATCTGATTACAACAACTCACTTTCGTTAACAGTAAGTGACGTCTTAGTTCAGGCTTAGTAGTTAGACCAGGTGACAAAACAGAGATTATACAGAGTTCTTAACGGTTCGTTTCTTTAAAGTGATTCTAACAAAATGGGTGTAGGCTAAGACAGTTATATCAACACTAGAACAATTCAAACAGAATAAATTTATCGAGATCAGAGATGGAAAAGAGGTATCAGTAGCCAAATGAGAACTTAACTTTACATAAGCCTCTCTGGACACGTTTTGGGTATTAAATTGATTGCCTAGAAGTGTGTTTCCCAAATGCAAAACTCGTCTTGGGTACGTATTTTACGGCTGTGTCACGTGATACATCACAAAATCTCATCCCCAAAATGCTCTCGTAAAAAAAGAACTATCCGTTCACATAATATTAAAGAAGGTTACTCGAATCATTGCTATTCACTTGATAAAAATACTTTTAAAAAATAAACTCCTATTTACTAAGATAAAACATAATTTTTGAATCGAGACCTCTTCAATGATGTCTCTTCCTTAATAACTTCCACGTATGCATGATTCTATTCGTTCTAAAACAGTCTACATTTCTTACACTGCATTAGATTTTTCCCACGCCATACTAAAAGTATATTGCATTTCATCTGTAAGTGTTGATGTAGATTCACGAGACTCACATTTCATTTACGCAATTGATGTTTATATAAGTGAATTACATAACAATAATTTAGGGATAATTATAATAAATATACATACTACTACTACTACTCATATCCCCGAAATTATTTCTAACACTACCTACCATCAGCTAAAGTCATACAAGGAGTTCTATAATTTGCAAATCAAGGGGTTTTACCATACCTCTCCACCCAATAGTGACACAAGTTATATATATATATATATATATATGTATATATATATATATATATATATGTATGTATATATATATATATATATATATACACATACATATATATATATATATATACATATACATATATACATATATATATATATATATATATATGTTTTATTGTGAAAACATAACAATAATCAAACGAGTCAGAGATTCCATAGGTCACAAATGTTGTTAAAACCTAAGTTGGAATTGGGTGGTGTACAAGGAACGGTACTTGGTAAGGTTGCAATTTATATATTCGAAGCATTTAGGTTCTAAATTCCTTTACAACTTCTCTGTCATGATTCTTAATACCATCTTCTCTCACTATAGAGATTCGTGGTTTGATCCAAAATTGTGCAAACAATCTTTTCATGTTCAACCTCTTATCGTGTCCATTTCAATGATAATGCAGTTTCGTTATCGTTCTTATTTTGATGCTCCTAGAGAAAAAAATGTGATTTGGTAGAGGAGAACAACAGAGAAGAGGTGAGCGTATAGAAAATATTTCCCATTCAACAGATGTGATATTCGGGATGGCGTGCATCTCTCTCTCTCTCTCTCTCTCTCTCTCTCTCTCTCTCTCTCTCTCTCTCACATGAGAAAGACTACCACTAGTGAATAATTTTGTCAGTATCCTCTATAGCGCTGGTTACTTAAATAACATCAAATGTGCAAGTGTTGACATGCATATAAAAAAAACCTTTTTCCTTCCCCTTTCCCCATACGGCTCCATTATGAGTTGTTCCTTCGCATGTATTCAGACGTTTTGATGGGAAAATTGAACTACCAGTTATCCATCACCATCTAAGCCACTCATCTACTATAGTAAATTCTCCTGTCATCGCTAGAACCATACCTATATCCTACAGCTGATATCGACAATTCCCCATCAAATCCAATATATCCTATTGGACCGAAGCCATAAAACACTGGAGAGATATTACCAGTATGATGGTTCAACTGATCGTAACAAAATTCTTGAATTACTTTTTGTAAAAAAGAATAAGAGGTAGTGCAGTCATATACTAATTTCAAATGGCCGCAGTTTTCATTCACTTAATTATTTTTCTTCCTCATGTGAAAACTTCATCGATTTTAGTAGTAATAACCTTTTTCAGACCAAATTTCATTATATTAATTTGTTAATTATGCAACGATAAGCCAGTTGTAAACGGAGAGAGAGAGAGAGAGAGAGAGAGAGAGAGAGAGAGAGAGAGAACCTCATTATGCGTCAAACTTTCAATTTAAATTAGTATGTATGTGTGCATCTAGGATATATATATATATATATATATATATATATATAATAGTAAAAATAATAGATATTTATATCTATTCACACACAAAGAAAAATGTACTAGGGAGGTGGATCCTAACAAAAGACTCTCATGAAAGCAAAACGTTACACCATATAAGAAACGCTATTTCATAAATTTCATTTCTAAACAACGTTTATTACCTGCACCAAACCTATTTACAGCTTCATTCCCAAGTATATACGAGCGCCATGAAGTCAAGTTTTTAAAGGAAGATGCCAGGATGAAATGTAATGAAAACTAGGATGCTGCAGTCTTGGAATAATCAGCTTGCGCGAGACTTGTTTGTTACATACGAGGAGGAATTTGTGTTCGTTTGTTTTTTGTGTCTTTGGTTTGCTCGCAGGATCAATAAGAATATATATATATATATATATATATATACATATATATATATATATATATATATGTATATATATATATATATATATGTATATATATATATATATATATATATAAATTTTTGCGGGGGTGGTTCCTTCTTAATCAAAATTTGAGTATAATGGTTGGTAAACAGATGATAAAAGTATTGGGAGAGGTAGGAATGTAATTATAACAGATCGCAACACGGCCCTCTCCTTTCTCTTCCTTGAGAAAAAAAATTCATGGCAATTATGACCAGAGCAACGTAGTATATAGAAAACGAAGTTTGTCTAGACACTAACACCAATACCACAATCATCAAAAGGCTCCTTGGTGGAAGTATTAGGTCGACGAAAAAGTTTTAATTTCTGCTCTTACTAATTCGCTCAAAGACTGTAATAATGATCTACACATCTCTTCCGGAGAGGACTCATTTGATACAACATTCCTTGCAGTGACAGGTCATTAGTGTTGTCTTCTCAGCCATTGAATGAGATGTTTAACCGTTAACCATAATGGGTCGTAAAATGTCCAATAGTGCCTCGTACCTCATCACCATGGTCTCCACTATACTGGGCTGGAGTTTACACATTCGTAATATTTATCTATATATTTATTCATCTATTTACCTGTTATTGTATTGTACCTTTTCTTTAGCATATTCTAAAGTAATTGTACTCTGCTGTAGTTCATGATATCCATTAACCTTTTACCCAAAAGAGTATGCACACAATGAATAAAAATAGCACCAGCATGTTATACTCACTTTGGCTAATAACAGCCAGCAACAAAGTTTATCAGCGAGGGCCAGTTTATACGAGCTTCATAAAAGCTTACTTTATTGATGCTCATTTCCATTTTAGAGGATGCTGACCCCGAGGCGATGTGTAATGATAAAGGCGATACTACAAGCACGAGATAATGTGGTTATTAGTATACTTTCGTTTGTTATGACAAGAAAATTTGAAACACGTGTCACTTCATTGCTAACCGTCTTCATATGAAATATTCATATGGCTGTACAATAAAGGATACTATATATATATATATATATATATGCATATATATATATATATATACATATATATATCTATATATATATATATATATATATATATATTTATATATATATATATATATATAGTATTTATATTTGTGTATATATATTAATTTATATATATATATATATATATATATATTTATATATATACAGTATATATATATATATATATATATATATACATTGGTATATATATATATATATATATACAGTATATTTGTGTACATATTACGCATACACAAATGATAAAATTTTTAAGTAATTGATTACAGAACTGTTGCTGAAGAACATCATGGTGTGAAAATGAATGTGATATCTGTGGTTACTCATGGTAGTGTTCTTAGCTCAATACATTTCATACTATATACAGATATGTGGTTTTGCCAGGAAAAAAATAAATGTTGAATATACCTATGTTGCTTCTTTCTTTGCATTAATCCCATCACCTGGATGTAGATCTGGAGTTGCTAAATCCCTTAATTGATGTCTAGCGGAGATTAGTGAAGTGTTCAAATTAATGGCCAAGAAGTTGAACCATAACAAAACTAAAATTATGATTGCAAGTACGTCAAGGTCAGTGGCTCCTCAACATCTACATTTATATATTGACGATGTTTCTTTAACTATATACAAATCCTTTGATATGTAATGTGGGATTTTGTATTGGAAATTTACTTCTGAGAAACAAATTCTGTTTATTTCTTCTTCATTTGCACAAAATGTTGACTAATTTTTGGATATCAATTCATCCTTCAGAAATGTTTTAATTCTACCTTATATTTGATATTGCTTCCTATCTGGTCTTCAGCGGCTGAATCTCATCCTAA
>NC_090741.1:89386321-89388821 GCF_036898095.1 Palaemon carinicauda | reverse complement strand
GGTTATAACTGTATCTGCTTGTATTAATCTGTTTGTATTTTTGTGACCTTCCACTGAAACTGTTATATAAATTCGTTGTCTCCTGAAATAAAGTTAGTTGTAATTATGCAGTCTGTCAGTTACCACCTTAATAGTGATTCTGCACAGTACCATAAGTTACAGTTAAAGGAAGTGCGTCAAGATAGTACTCGATTTCTTGACATGTTCACTGTAGCATAGCGTCATCAAGGGTGACAAAAGCATCAGTGATCCATAGCTTGAGATCAGTGACGTTTCGTATTTTTGTTCTATATATGATATCTTTAACATAACTCCATGGAAAGACGTTTAGGGAAGTAAGATATTGTTAACAAGGAGGCTATTGCAACATTGGTGTTAGGTGCTAAGAGAGTGAGGTTTAGTCAACGGATAATGAACTTGTATACAAACAGTCGGGGTCATCAATGTCAAAAATATTTGAGCAATATGAAACATGCAATGGCAAGGTTAAACAGGTTTTCTATTATCAGTGCGAGAAAGAGTAAGAGATAAGAAAAAAATACAATAGCATTAGCGTTTATGAAAGAAGGCCAAGAAAATTGGGCAATTCTTCCCAATCCAGTGGTCTGGAGTATTTTCTATTCTTTTCATTTAGGAACAAACGAGCATGCACTCCCCAATGTGGTGGAGCAAAAACTAGTTGAAAAATGATAGTTCGTTCAAAGCAATCCAGCTGTGAAGCCACATATTCAGTCAAAAGTTCAAGGTAAACATCTGCAGTAATTGACTTTTTGTTGGAGAAAATTGGACCGATGATTCGATTTCACATGATCTCAAAGGAAACTCGGTTGAGTGACGTTTCGTCCTATGAAATACGTTCCAAGCCAGTTAACTCCAAATTCTTTCCGCCTTGCTTTAATACTTAGATCAAGTACTTGTATGTATTGCTTTTTGTAAGCATAGAGTCGCGAATTCTAGTGTGGTATTCTGTGCGCTGTTGAACGTGGTACATGAAAATGCTTTGTGGCATCTCGGACGTACTTAATAAGAGAACGATCAAAGGTTTGTCTTACACGATCAATGTTTTCCTCAAGATGTTCTCGCTCGTCCACTCATCCATTTATGCAACGCTGGTTCTGTTTCTATGGACTTCCTGTATCATACATGTAAAATTTCACTAAGTCTGGGTATCCCACTTTTTTCAGTAAACTATGTCCCATCCCCTTAAGGATTAACCAAGATTTAGGGAGCTCGTTTAACGGTACCTTTATCATCAGCAGAATACCTGTAATACACTAATGCAAGATGATCGAAAACTCTGATAATCACTAAATGCACAGAACAAATCTGACTAACATATCTCACCGATGGCTTTTCTAATATATCTCTAGAATCTTAAAGATATTTTATTGAAGTCCTGTATATATATATATATATATATGTATATATATATATATACATATATATATATATATATATACACACACATATATATATAAATATATATATATATATATATATGTATATGTATATATATATATATATATATATTTATATATATATATATATATATATAGGTGTGTGTGTGTGTGTATGTACGTCAGGAGCCAAATCAGTGATGAAGTGTAGGACAGAGGTAGATGGAAAAAGATGGTCAGAAACATCGACCACACATAAAAGTGGGAAAAGATGCAGACAAATAAGAAGAAGTATGCTTATTCTAGGTTTCAACTAACCCGGAAAATGAAGTCTCGACTATCGTCAAATATCAATGGCGCAAATATCTCGGGTAGAATGATGAGTAGGGGTAAGATGTGTAGGACATAAAACCAGAAGTGCACTCAGTAAAATGCAGACCTCCACTGAGGCAGCTTATTTCCCGACCTTTTGCTCGACTTTGACCTTTGGCATGAATTTTCATACACTGAAATATGAGCCAAGTTTGAAGTCTTTGTGACAAAGATGTCCAAACTTATGACTGATTACGTGAATTGGACATTTTGCTTGATAGTGACCTTGACATTTGACCTTTGACCCTGACCTTTCATAATTCAATAACTTCCAGATTTTTACATAACAGTTAATCCATGCAAGTTTCATTACTCTACGATTAAAATTATGGTCAGGAAGCTGTTCACTAACAAACACACACACACAAAGAGGGGCTAAAACATAACCTCTTTCCAACTTCGTTGGCGGAGGTAATAAGTAAACTTCTGTAGTTGTATATATCCTGTATATTTTTCGATATATTTATTAATGAATGGCATATTGTTCATAAAGTAGAAATAAATACCTCTTCAAGAAACTTAAAACATGACTGAACTAATCATTCTTATAGCAGTATCAGCATATATCTTACAACATCATATAACGGGGGAGGGGTAGTCGGAAGATTCAAAACAAAGTTTCCATTGCCTAGAAAATTATTTAAACGTGGAAGCGGAAAAACACAAAATGGTCTTTGTCAATGAGAAGGTCATATTTTCATCTGTCACCAAACATCTATATAATTTATCAA
>NC_090741.1:89376321-89381321 GCF_036898095.1 Palaemon carinicauda | reverse complement strand
ATAGAATTGGTCTTAGGTTCCCTGTCTGCTGTCGGCCAAGCCGGCTGCTGGCAGGTACCCTCATATTCTTTAGTGTGTTCTTCAGTCCTCCCTTGGACTACCTTCCATAGCCCATATGGATGGGATATGGTTGAGTGGAAGCCCAAATATAATTCCCCATTCCACTTGAACCCTCATTCTGGATGTAGGCCAGGAAGGCTGAGCCTTTGCCTTCCTCGATCCTCTCTCTTTTTCTCTGACTTTCCTTATACTGAGCCGACCGCCAGCAGCTAGTAGCTGCCGGCGGCCATGTTGGTTGCCTGTCGGCTGGCAGTTGCTCTGCCGCCACTTGCTGTGGGCGTCGCTGATCAACGACCCATCAACAGTGGACATACTATGACCGGCTGCCGGCAACTAAGTTGTCGGCGGCAGTCGGCCACCCAATGTCTAGACATTTGCCACAGGTTGCCGCCGGATCCTACTTGATAGAGGGTTCCTTTGGCTGCCGGCCGGCAGAGCCACTGCTGGCGACCTGCCGCCCATAACTCTGAAGACAGTAACTGCCTTCAATAGCCCAGTACAGGCCAGCATATGCCGGCAGGCCCGGCAGGACTGGCGGTAGTACTATACCCCAAAAGTTTTTTAAAACCTACAAGGTGCTTCATGGGCAGCCTATTGTGAGACCATTACATATAAGAGAGCGATTCTCTTCACCTTTTAATGGTTATCAACCATTATTTTAATCCACAATATTGAACCTGGAAGACTGTGTTAAGAAGATATTTCATATCGAAGGATATCATCTTCACCTAAAAAATTCGTTAAAAATTTAGTGTTCAATATTGGAGGAGGTCATAGCAATGGGCTGGACAGGAAACACATGTATGTGTATTTCCTATTTTCTAGCTTACTCTATGTAAGCTAATATTATTAAAAATATGTATGCTGAAATCTGAGAATTTCACCGAATACTTATATGCTTTCTTTCTTCACACGAGGAGCATCCTGAGAGTGGGAACAACTTTTGTAGGGTCCTTAGTAAGAGCTTCTACGGCCATGACGCGTGCAGGGCCCTTGCTTGCTGCGCAGTCACCAAGGGGGCTCTCAAGTACTGAGAACCACAGGTATGTACTGTTTGTGACAAAGTGGTAAAAGAGGCTTTTGATGACTAAAATTCTACTGAGTCAAGGGATGCAGCAAGGGACAAGCTGCGAAAATAGGTCAGGGGTTTTCAGAAGAACACCTCTGGCCCATACCTTCCTAATGAAAGGATGAGGGATTGTCTTTTCCCTAGCGCATCTTCGGATGCAATCATTCCCCAGGTTCGACCTGAGATTCCCTTAGTTCAGATTCCAGTAGAACCTGACATATCGGACGACTTGCAGGGCATCCAATTGGAGGACAACATGTCTGTTGTCTCGGAGGAGACTAAGAACAATCTCCTAGTGGAGGAGCTGGATCAGGAGGATGATATACCTCCTGAGGCTGAAGTCGAGAAAACCGAAACGATTTCGGTATCATCAGCTGCAGTGACTGAGCCGATGCCTTCGACTTCCTCCACTGCACCCCAGTTAGATTCCATCACGTGTACGTTGCACTCGTTGCTGTCTATGGTGCAGGACATTCAGAAGAAATCGTCCGAGAAAGAAGCTTCTCTTCGGACGGAAATTCATCAGCTGGTAGCAGCACGTTTAGCCCCGAAGAAGCTAAACGTCAAGGATCTCCCCGCTTTCTCTGACGTTAACCCATGGAGATACGCAGAGCATATGCCAATGTTGGGGGAGAGGATCTTCCTCTCAGAGAAACTGAGCACTGTCCCAGCAGAGGAAATTGAGTTTTGGCCCAGCAAAGGGGCCTACCCGGATTGCTATGTCCGTCTGAGGGCGGAACCTGCATCCAAGGAGGAGACAGAGCCGAAGGAGACGATTGTCCTCGAACTCTCTAAGGCCCAGGCCTTATATACAACCACCTTGAAAGAGAGGGCCTTTACTAGCTCCAAGGTGCCGGCTCACAGCAAAAAGCACCCATCCTTTATTGCTGACCCCAAACATGCCTTCCCCTTAATGGTTAAAGGGTTTAAGGCAGCCTTAAAGGCAATCGAGGCAGGGAAACCTTGTCCTACGCTGGAGGAGTGTGGACCCTTTTCCCTCGCTTTTCCATCAGACGATAAAGACTGGAAGGATACCCACAACACCTTCACAGTTGGGAAGCTGGAGGCAGATATTGCTGGACGACAGATCGGCGAAGACCTCCCGAAGCTGTCAGATTCTCTCCTGTGCAGGGAACAGGAGACTAAAGAACGTCTTACTGCTTCCATGTCCCTGCAGACTGGCCTAGAGACTATGGCAAGCATCCCGGACACCCCAGACATGTACAGGGTTTTCGGACCTGTACAATTTTATCAAAGCCTGAAGGGCTTGTAGAGAGTTCGTGTTCGCCTCGGCTGCGGTGAGACAAGAACCAAAGAAGCTGATAGCTTCCAACATCTGGGGAAAAGACCTCTTCCCAAGTGAAGTAGTCAAAGAGGTCGTGGACAAAGCCGCTACGGAGAACAGGAATCTCCTTTCCAAATGGGGCTTGTCCTCTAAAAGGAAATCTTCCGCTAATGAGGGTCCCCAGCCGAAGAATAAATCAAAACGACCAAGAGTACCCTCTCGGCCAAGACAGCAGCAACAGCTTCCCATGGCCACGGTGCCCCAGACGGTGACACAACCAACCACCACCTTCCCACTGGTGCCCCAAACGCTGGCGACCCAATCGCCTGTGTTCACCCCAGTATTCGAAAGGCAGTCGACAACCTTTAGGCCGAAGTCTCGAGGTTCCTTTCGAGGATCCTCTAGACGCCCCTTCAGAGGAAGGGGCAACAAAGGTGGACGTGGCCAAGGAGGTAAGTCCTCCAACCAGCACTCCAAGTGAGATGCTACCGGTATGAGGGAGACTTCTCCTCTTCCAGGATCGTTGGACCTTCGATCCCTGGGCCCACAGCCTAATCAAGAACGGACTAGGGTGGAGTTGGAGCTCAACTCCACCAAACTTCCCTCAATTCTTCCAACTCTCAACCCCCATATTGGAAGAATATGTTCAGGAACTCCTGAACAAAAGAGTTATACGGAAGACAAAGTCCATCAGATTCCAAGGAAGGCTGTTTTGTGTTCCGATGAAGGATTTGGAAAAGCTGAGAGTCATTCTGGACTTATCACCACTAAACAGCTTCATAGTGAACCACAAGTTCAGAATGCTGACGCTTCAACACATAAGAATCCTGTTGCCCAAACGCGCATACACAGTCTCCATAGACATGACATATGCGTACTGGCACGTTCCAATCAACCGTCAAGTTTCCCCCTACCTAGGGTTTAAACTACAGAAAAGAAAGTACGTTTTCAGAGCCATGCCCTTCGGTCTAAACATAGCTCCAAGGGTATTCACCAAGTTTGCGAAGGCAATGCCGTCATTCATCAACTACTCCTAAAAGGAATCCAGGTAGTAGCCTACCTGGACGACTGGCTGGTGTGGGCGTCATCCGAGGAAGAGTGCATGTAAGCCTCCAAGGAAGTGATCCAGTTCCTGGAACACTTAGGATTCAAGATCAACTTGGGAAAGTCTCGACTATCTCCAGCTCAAAAGTTCCAGTGGCTGGGCGTCCACTGGGACTTAGTTACACTGCCTTTCCATTCCGTCAAAGAAGAGGAAAGAGATATCAGGATCTGTCAAAAGACTCCTTCAATCCGACAGGATATCAAGAAGGCAACAGGAGAGAGTGTTGGGGTCCCTCCAGTTTGCCTCAGTGACAGATCCAGTATTGAGAGCACAATTAAAAGATGCATCAGGAGTTTGGAGAAAATACGCATCAAACGCTTGAAGAGATCTACAAAGACTGATACCAAATCGTCTGCGATCACTACTCAAGCCATGGTCGGAGGCCAAAAACCTGAAGAGCAAGGTGCCTTTGAAACCACCTCCATCGGCAATCACCGTTCACACGGACGCCTCAAAAGAGGGGTGGGGAGGTCACTCTCATCCTCGGAAAGTCAAAGGAACCTGGTCTCCCCTCTTCAAGACCTTCCACATCAATTTTCTGGAAGCCATGGAAGTTTTTCTCTCTCTGAAGAAACTGGAACTTCACTGCTCAATCCACATCCATCTGGTTCTAGACAGCGAAGTCGTAATGAGATGCCTAAATCGACAAGGCTCGAGACCGCCTCACATAAATCAAGTGATACTGGCCATCCTCCGTCTAGCGAATAAGAAGAGATGGCACTTGTCAGCAGTCCACCGTCAAGGGGTCCGCAATGTGACAGCAGACTCTCTATCCAGGGTCAACCCGATAGAGTCAGAATGGTCCCTAGACGCAAGATCATTCTCTTTCATATTACGCAAAGTCCCAGGACTGCAGATAGACCTGTTCGCAATGTTCGACAATAAGAAGCTACCCAAGTATCTAGCCCCGCACGAGGATCCTCTAGCGGAAGCGATAGATGCAATGTCCTTAGATTAGAACAGATGGTCCAAGATCTACCTGCTCCCTCCAACCAACCTTCTGCTGAAAGTCCCCAACAAACTGAGATCCTTTCAGGGGACGGCAGCAATAGTGGCCCACAAGTGGCCCAACAGTGTTTGGTTCCCTCTGATAACGGAACTACGCCTGAAACTGATCCCATTGCCGGACCCAGTTATGACTCAGCAAGTGCAGAAATTGACTGTCACAGCTTCATCAGCGAGAACCCAAAACCTTCATCTCATGATTTTCTAGCCCTGGCGCTCAAGAAACGGTTCGGGATTTCTAGAGACAGTATTAACTTCTTAGAAGAATACGAGTCAAAGTTCTCCACTTAGCATCAACCCTAAACAATGAAGATTGCTCGCTAAAAAACTGGACCCAAAATGTGATATTCTTATTTGCACTTGCCTCAGGTGCCAGAGTTAGCTAAATAGTGGCCCTCTAGAGGGATGATGGCCACATTCAGTTCACAGGCTGAGGAGAACTGAACCTCTTTCCGGACCCGACGTTCCTCGCCAAG
>NC_090741.1:89368821-89371321 GCF_036898095.1 Palaemon carinicauda | reverse complement strand
CTTGTGAAAGTTGAAAGTAAAGAGTGTAAACAAAATACGACAGAGTTTCCTGAAAGTGTAAATTAGGCTATTCACTTAGTGGTAGCGGATGACATTCAGGAGAGAAAACCCTGATATGTTACCAAAGGTTTTCATGGAGGGAGATTTTCCTAAAAACAGTAACTTCCTCCTCCTCCTCCTCCTCCTCCTCCTCCTCCTCCTCCTCCTCCAGTCTCGTCTCCCTCATACCAGCAACAACTCTCCTCACAGGTGAAATACGATTTAATTTGTCAATATTTCTATTGCTAAATTTCAATTAGTATTCATTCCGGATGATAGGGATTATACCTTGTTCAATAAATAATTATAAACTTTTATAAATGAGTTTATAAATGTATTTATGGACATGTTTATACATCGTGTGAATTTTTCCGCAATTCCTGTAGGAAAAAATATTTTTTTTTTAATGTGAATTTTAGGTTGCAAGCTCGCTCCCAGAACTAATTAAGCTCGTAAACCGAGGTACTACTGTAGTTGAATGAATATCCTTTTAAGTCAGCACAGCAAACATCCAGCCTTTATGTATCATGCAAGAATTTTAAATTTATTTCTGATACATATAGCAAGTCTTTATTATTATCATTATTATTATTATTAGTAGTAGTAGTAGTAATAGTAATATTATTATTATTATTATTATTATTATTATTATTATTATTATTATTATTATTATTATTATTATTATTATTATTGCTAGCTAAGCTATAACCCTATTTGGAAAAGCCGAATGCTGTAAGACCAAGGGTTTCAACAGGCAAGAATAGTCCAGTGAGGAAAAACATAAGGAAACAAATAAACTCTGAGAAGTAATGAACAATTAAAATTAAGTAATTTTAGAATAGCAACAAAATTGAAATAGATCTTTCATATTGACCTAAAAAAAGTCTTACGTCAGCCTGTTAAACATAACATTCGCTTCAAGGTCAGATTAATCTAAAGCAAACGAAGAGATGTAAAAGAAAAGAGGGAATAGTAAAAGGAAAAATAGTTTAATATAAAAATGAAAAATTATATCGAATTGGTAAACAAGAGACGAAAGCCCTACAAACAAAACAGTGACCAGATAAACAAACAAATAAAATACAAACTTTACTTTGTTTACCACATGTGGACGCCACTAATGCCATACCATATATCAGAAGAAAAATTTAAGACTCAGAGGAAAAATTACATTTATTGTATTCTAATTAAATATATCAAAAGGGATACAGGAAAATGTACACATTTCCTATATTCTTTTTAATATCATGTTCCTATGCGGTTAATTGAGAATTTCAAATATAAATGTCGAACTGATTTATAGGTGGAGAGTTCATTTGTTTGTTTTAAGGTTATATTTGTATCCTTATTTCTCTTATTATCACAATTATCGTTACTATTATAGTGTCATCATTACTATAAGAATGACAATTGTTTATCAGTTTTACTATAATTAGTAATAGCAGTAGTTGTTTTGAAATAGTAGTCATACCGTAATTATAAAAGCAGCACCTGCACCTGCAGTGGCAGCAGCAGCAGCAGTAGTAGTAGTAGTAGTAGTAGTAGTAGTAGTAGTAGTAGTAGTAGTAGTAGTAGTAGTAATAAAGTAGCTGCTGCTGTTGTTCGAAGCAGTTTGACCATTATTTATAAGAAGCTGAAAGCTATAAACTTGTCATTGTATTCCGTGATTTCTCCAATTGAAAAGACTAATCGATAATATCATATTAATTTAATGGGAAAATATCGTTTCTAAAAATTTTATCCCTCTTTACAGATGTATGCAAAACATTGAACAAGTGATTGTCATATGACTTTCTTTCTCTGTAGGGATAAATGATCATCTATTGTTAAATCAATCTAAATGAAGCTTTTAGTTACTGGGTATAAGTGTGATCATAATTGCTTTAAAAGATTATATAGCAAATTAATTTGATATTTTATGAATTAAATTATATCTTGTAGGTCAAAGATAAACAATAAAAGAGATTGTAAAGTTAATTTCCGGGGATAACTTTATTTCATGTAACCTATTTTTATGTGGATGCTTAGTGTTAATAGATTTTCATTTACATCAATTGTTAATACTTAGTACAGGAAGTGAATCAATAAAAATAAGAATTGTATCAACGAGAAACTATGACCTTCAATTTATCTTTTTCTAACCACATACACAAACACACACACACACACACACACACACATATATATATATATATATATATATATATATATATATATATATATATATATATATATATATATATATATATATATATGCGGGCGTGTGTGTGCTTGTATATATATATATATATATATATATATATATATATATATATATATATATATATATATATATATATATATATCAAATAAGCCATATATATTGATACATTAAAGTCTGGATTCTCTTAACGACCTCAGGATCAGAGCCCCAGGCGAAATCACTCAAAGACTATAGTATCAGACCAGCTGGGATTTGAAC
>NC_090741.1:89341670-89353321 GCF_036898095.1 Palaemon carinicauda | reverse complement strand
CAAATGTCGTAGGACCAAAAGTCCATCGGACGAAAAGACATTGGACAAAAAGACGTGGACAAAGTGTCGTCGGACGAAGTGACATCGGACAAAAAGACCATATAGGGTCGGGAGATTGATTTACTGTAAACGGAAGTGAAGGTCGCATTCCATAGAATAAAGTGAAAGTGAACACCAACATCAACGAAAACTGACTGGATAACTGTTTTTCATGATAAGGCTTAACTAATAATAATAATAATAATAATAATAATAATAATAATAATAATATTAATAATAATAATAATAATAATAATAATAATAATAATAATAATTTAACAAGAGCCAATAGTTGTTGGGAAGGTTAAATAAATGAAGCAGCAAAGTAGGAAAGTAGGAAATAAAAGCCAGAAAAGTATTGTCTTAAAGTAACTGACGTCAAAAATGCTCAAGTAACGAATGAAAGTTGCCTAAGATATATATATATAATATATATATATATATATATATATATATATATATATATATATATATATATATATATATATATATATATATATATATATATATATATATTTAGGCTAAGGCCATGTCATCCTGATGGAAGTTCCTAAAAGGTAGCTTCCTAGGGTATATTTGACTACAGTGACATTCCCAGAGAATTTACCTTAAGTTATCCAGAATTTTAACTCTTGGAGCGAATATCCCTAAATATTCTCACAGGGATATCGCATAATATCAGAGGACGTATTCTTGACACGTCACATAGCTATCTTCACCCCGAACAGTGTTAACACTTCTAGTGGGTACAGTGACAAGAATCTGAAACGAGAATGAAAAGAGAGCCGCTCATAAGGCATCTCTCCTATTCCGTTTCCAGTGTGTATCTGATGAAGCCGGTAGCGCCCTCTTTATTACTTTTCGTGTAGCTCTACTACTCGGTCTTTTCCCTTGTGTTCTCTCGTTATTTTGGATTTGATTCAATATTTTGATGACTTCTCCGTCCTCTTTTGCCTCTGGAAAGTTGAGTATTATCTTTTCTATGTATAAATGTAAGTTCTTGTCGTTTTGAATTAAATCAAAAGTGATATTAACGTAAACAAGAGCTGTTGCCTACCGGAGGCATCCTGGATGTTATCGCTCGCTATTTATGGGTCATTTAGTTAGCTAGAGCGACGTTCCCGGTTTGTTATGCTTTAATTATCTAGCCATTTAACTCCTCTAGGAATGCTTATAATATACCGTCAGTTTTTAGTTTGGTGATTTAGGCAACCGATCTTGCCCTTCGCGAGGCTTAGTAGCCTGGGCGTCTGGCCCTAGTACTTTCATGCATGATATAAGTTTTCCGAGTGTTATATTATTGAAGCTATAGGCAAATATTTTATAGATGTAAGATATTGTTGAATGTTCTTTCCAAGATTATATACGAGAGAGTTTCGGTGAATTAGGTAATCGATTCTCATCGCCCCTAGGTTAGTAACCTAGGTACAGTAGTATACTTTCTCACATCCCCGATTGTTCTTTTTTCCTCCAGAGGCTTAGTTCAATCCCTTTGGCTTAATCCTAGTGGTTCTATCTGTATAATAATTCATGTATAACTATTCTAGGATATGTCTGTCCTGACCTGATAACCAGAGTGACTGGTTTTTTGTGTTAGGGCAGAACATCAGAGTTTCTAGTCTGTGGTCTGCTTCTTCCTAGCATAGAGAATGAGTCTCCTTTGCTAGGTTAGGGGCGGACACAGGAAGCTTTGCTTCCCTAGTCCACGTCGGAAGTATTCTCTAAGAGCTGATTCCTTCCTCTAGTGGCCTAGCAGACTGTCTTGTGTTGTTTTTCTCGGGCTGGAGAATGAGTTTTCTCTGTTGCCCGGTGAAATAACTTCACCTAACTTTGTTCTGGTTGGGAGGAGGATAGCAAGTATTACCAATCTTCCTCCCTAATAAACAACTCTAGGTTAGGATGAGCTTCCCTAACTGCTGAGTGTGTCTCTTGCTAGAACGAAGTCTATAAGACCCTTATCCCTTCCCCCACCTCTCTTTCTTTTATTTTCTTTTCGCCGCAGTCCTACTTCCGTACCTAGTGTAGTTAAGGATGCAGGACCGGCTCAGCTCTCTTCATGCTGGCAATTACGTGTCGGCCGGCAGAGACCCTTTGTTCTTTGCAGAGTGAACCCCAGACCTCCCTTGGTCTCCCTTCCATGTCTGCCGGTAGAGCCCGGCAGGCTATGGACTCTCTGGAAGCCTGAATGCTACATTCTCCCCTTCCATAAGTTCACTCTTTCTGTATGGAAGGTCGTATGGCAATGCCGCCTTATAACCTTACATCCATACTTTTTTCTCTGACTACTCTGTTGTACCCCTAACCCGGCTGCCGGCTTAACAGCTGAGAGCCGGGCAGGTGGAGATTCTCTGGTTCTTGGCTACTGCCGGCGGGCATGGGTATTATTACCTTTGCCTGCCGGTAGTGGAAATACAGCCCGATTCTGCTGGCCACTACGATTAGCGGCCGGCAGCCGGGTATTAGTGTTTTCAGCTGTCGACTGGCAATGATTGCCGGCCGGCACACAGTTGCGAATCAGTGGGCTGCCTCTTATTAGCTAAAAGTAGTATATCTTTGAACTATATAGGGATAGATGCCGGCTGGCACGTACTGGCGCGTGCTGGCCGGCACAACAGCATGCAATGTACAGTAGTTGCTATATCTGTAGTGTAGTACACACTGCATTAGTAAAACTATAGTACAGAGTTTGTGATAACACTAAATTTCTTCAACATACTTAATGTTATCTTGTACAGCCTTTTGCTGAGACCGTACAATATATAGAAAGTAAGCTCTTTCTGTATTCTTTCTTTCCCGTATATTAAAACTTTCTATCAAGGTTTGAACTACACCTTAAATTTCCGTTTAGGAAATTACATAAGGTATTCTAGAATAGAATTAACCTTGATTTTAATATCTTGGGAGGTTTCAGCAATTACTGGACTGGAAATACAAGTATGTGTCTTTCCTTCTTTCTTTTATAGCTTTTCTATATAAGCTAAATGTTTCAATATAAGTGAAAGCCTTCACTTAATACTCGTGGATTTTTCTTCTCTTTACAGGAGAACCATCCAAAGTGCGGGAGTATGTTCTGTAATGTCCGCAGTAAGAACTTCTGTGGACGTCAATTTTGCAGGAGGCACACAGCATGCGCAACTTCCAGAGGTGATCTCCGGCATTGGTACCCTCGGGTTTGTACTGTAATTTCTAACTCGATTACCGAGGCTTTTGACAATTCTAAGTCGACGGAGTCAAGGGATGCTGCCCGGAAAAAGTTAAGAACCTGGGTGAGGGGTTTTCAGAAAAACACCTCAGGCCCCTACCTTCCAAATGAGAAGATGAGGGCATACCTTTTCACTAAAGCATCAGCTGATGCAGTCATTCCTCAGCGTCAGGTGGAGATACCAACTGCCCAGAAAGAATGCGGTAGATTCTGAACTCTCGGCCGCCCTTCAAGACATCCAATTGGACAATAGGATGTCGGAGGTGTCGGATTCTAGAGAGAAAAACCTTTTCGGAGAAGGTCAGGAGGAGGAGCTGTCTCAGGCTCCTCAAATAGAAGAAGAAGAAATCAACGAGGTGTCGGTTACATCGATTCTGGACCCAGAACCTGTTCCCTCTACATCGTCTGCTATCCCAGAAGAACTGGGAAGGACTCTTCCTTCTATTGTTGAAATGATTCAACAAATTCAAAGAAAGAATGATGAGAAGGAAGCTGCAATGAAACTGGAGATACGTAGACTTGCAGCATCACGTGGGGCCCGGAAGCAGCTAAACGTGAAGGATCTTCCTTTGTGCTCGGACACCAATCCTTGGAGGTATGCCGAACCCATGCCAATGACAACCGGGAAGATCGTGATATCAGAAAGGTTGGGAGCAATTCCCCTGGAAAACGTGGAATTTGGGCCCAACAAAAATTCTTATCCGGACTGCTATGTCCGTCTTGGGAAGGAGCCAGCCTCAAAGGAGGAGGCAGAGCCGAAGGAGGTCATAGTTCTTGACCATAGTAAAGCACAGGCGTTACTAGCGGGCTCCATGAAAGATAGGGGCTTCAAGAACTCAAAGGTGCCAGCCTTGAGTAAGAAGCTTCCCTCCTTTGTGGCCTCTCCAACCAGAGCCTTTCCCTTCATGGAAAAGGGATATAAGGCAGCCTTAAAGGCGGTGGCGGCAGGGAAACCATGCCCCTCCTTGGAGGATTGCAAGCCGTTATCTCTGACCTTGCCATTGGACCAAAATGACTGGAAGGACGTCCACCTTACCTTCTCAGTCAGGAAGCTGGAAGCTGATATTGCTGAACGTCAGTTTGGTGAGGAACTTCCAAAACTGTATGACGTTCTCTTGCGCAGAGAGCAAGAGACGAAGGAAAAACTTGCGGCATCAATGTCGTTGCAAACGACATTAGAAACTATGGCAAGTGACCCTAAGAACCAGGACATGTTCATGGTAGTGGCCAAAACACATCTGGCTACAGTTACAAAGGATCTCTATAGCTTTATTAAAGCTAGGAGAACCTGTAGAGAGTTCGAGTTCGCCTCGGCTGCTGTGCTGCACGAACCGAGAAGACTGATATCCTTTCGTATCTGGGGTAAAGACCTCTTTCCCAATGAAGTGGTTAAAGAAGTAGTAGACAAGGCCGCCACAGAGAATGGGAACCTTCTCAAAAAGTGGGGCTTAGATTTTAAGAAAAAGTCTTCTCCAGATGAGGGTCCCAAACCCAAGAAGAAGACAAAAAGGCCTAGGCCATCCTCTCGGCCGGCTAAACCCTACCGACAGCAACAACAACTACTTCCTGTGACTGCGGTACCTCAGATATTGGCACAACCTACAACCACGTACCAGCTGGTACCTCAACAAGTGGCGACACAGTCTCCAGTTTTTAACCCAGCCTTCGAAAGGCACACTTCTTCCTTTTGTGCGAAAGCTAGAGGAACCGCCAGAGGTTCTTCTAGACGCCCTTCAAGAGGAAGGGGATCCATGGGAGGACACAGTCAAGGAGGCAAGGCCTCAGGTCCACAACAGCAGAAGTGAGATACTTCCAGTAGGAGGGAGACTACAGCTATTTAGGGATCGCCGGACCTTCGATCCCTGGGCCCACAGCCTAATAAAGAATGGACTAGGTTGGAGCTGGAGCAGTCCTCCACCTTAATTTCCTCAATTCTTCCAACACTCAACCCCCATTCTGGAAGAATATGTCCAAGAGCTCTTAGACTAAAGAGTAATCCGGAAGGTTAAGTCCATCAAATTCCAAGGAAGGCTGTTTTGTGTTCCAAAGAAAGACTCAGAAAAACTCAGTTTTTTCAGACTTGTCGCCACTCAACAAGTTCATAGTGAACTACAAGTTCAGAATGCTCACACTTCAACACATAAGGACCCTACTGCCCAAAAGGGCATATGCTGTTTCTATAGACTTGTCTGGCGCTTATTGGCACGTTCCAATTAATTGTCACCTCTCCTCCTACCTAAGCTTTAAGTTACATTGATAACTTTACGCCTTCAGAACCATGCCTTTCGGGCTAAACATAGCCCCAAGGATTTTCACGAAGCTCGCGAACGCAGCCGTCCATCAATTACGCCTAAAGGGGGTCCAAGTAGTAGCCTACTTGGACGACTGGCTGGTGTGGGCAGCATCCAGGACAGAATGCAGGCAAGCTTCTAAGATAGTGATCCAGTTCCTGGAACATCAGGGATTCAAGATCAACATCAAAAAGTCTCGACCTTCTCCAGCTCAAAAATTTTAGTGGTTGGGAATCCATTGGAATTTGGAGTCATATCTATTTTCCATTCCTGGGAAGAAGAGGAAAGAAATAGCAGGATCTGTCAAGAGACTATTGAAATCCAAACGGATATCAAGACGCGAACAGGAGAGAGTGCTGGGCTATCTACAGCTTGCTTCGATAACAGACCCAGTGCTAAGAGCACAGCTAAAGGATGCAACAGGAGTCCGGAGAAAATATGCATCAAACGTGTAAAGAGATCTGATAAAACCTCTACCGACTCGACTGCGAACGCTTCTTAATCCGTGGTCCAATGCCAAGCGGTTGAAGATATCAATACTTCTTCAACCTCCTTCCCCGTCAGTAACTATCCACAGAGACGCCTCAAAGGAAGGCTGGGGAGGTCACTCTCATCAGAAGAGAGACCAAGGAGCTTGGTCCAATCTTTTCAAGTCTTTTCACATCAACTTTCTAAAAGCTATGGCAGTTCTTCTGACACTAAAGAAAGTATCTCCTCGCCACTCAACCCACATAAGACTGGTTCTAGACAGCGAGGTCGTAGTGAGATGCCTGAATCGGCAAGGGTCGAGGTCACCTCAAATCAACCAAGTGATGTTGGTCATATTCCGTTTGGCGGAATGGAAGAAATGACACCTGTCAGCAGTTCACATTCAAGGGTTCCGCGATGTGACAGCGGACGCTCTATCCAGGCTTACACCTATAGAGTCAGAATGGTCCCTTGACGCTGGATCGTTCTCCTTCATCTCGAGCCAAGTCCCCGAGCTGCAGATAGACCTCCTTACAATGATAGACAACAAGAAAATAGATTGTTACGTGTCCCCATAGAGGATCCGCAAGCAGAGGCAGTGGACGCTGTCCCTAGACTGGAACAGATTGTCCAATATTTTTCTGTTCCTTCGCACAACCTCCATTTGAAGGTTCTCGATAAGCTGAGACCCATCAAAGGGAAAGCAGCAGTAGTGGCCCACAAGTAGCCAAATAGCGTGTGGTTTCCTCTGGCATTGGAACTACGACTAAATTCGTACCGCTACCGGATCCATCCCTGTCTCAGCGAGTACAGAAGTCGACTGTCTTCACTCCATCACAGAAAACACGGAACCTACATCTCATGATTCTCTCTCCTTAGCGATGAGAAAGAGATTTGGTGTTAAAAAGTTAGTTTAGACTTTTGGAGGAAACCAGAAGACATTTTGAGGCTTCAGGGAAGAAATAGCTATCCTTTGTCAGGGCGAAGAAACCAAAAGAAATCCCGACAGATTCCTATTTATCATTCTTCATTCACCTTCATGAGCAAAGTTTAGCAGCCTACACAATTCTATTGTTCAAGCCTGCCTTGACAAGTCAGATACCATATGCCTTACAGGTCGACCTTTCTAACGACTTTCTTAATGAACTACAAAGGCCCATGCTGGGCTTAGTCCTTCAGCGCTTCCAAAGACCCTTTGCATGGTCATTAGATATGATTCTTCATTGTGTATAAATTATGAACAATGAGGAATGTGCTTAGAAGCTTTTGAATTTAAGTCATATTTCTGTTTGTACTCGTTTTGGGGGGCCAGAGTTAGTGGAATAGTGGCTCTCTCTAGAGAGGAAGGCCACGTCCAGGTCTTGGAGGGAGAACTGAATCTATTTCCAGAACCAACGTTTCTTACCAGGAACAAGCTACCCACCAACAGGTGGGGACCCTAGAGAATCTGACCTCTGAAGGAAGATGCATCTCTATGTCCAGTGGAGTGCCTAAAGGTCTGTCTTCATACTACTTCAGACTTTATGGGAGGACAGCTGTTCAGAAGAGAGACCCTGGGTTCAAAGTTATCTATAACTAAGGGCGAAATTCACCCGTGTTATTCGGAGAACGGATCCAGACAGTACACCCGTTAGTCATGATCCGAGGAAAGTTGCCTCTTCCATAAAATTTCTTTAATTATATGGACTTTGAACATCCTTGTTTGCACACCGGCTGGTAGTCATCCAAGGCGTTATTTATGCACTATGCGAAGCAAGTGGAGCAACTTAAGAGATATGTGGTAGCAGCAGGTAGAATTCTTTAACCTTCTGTTTTAAGTCTGCGAGGAACAGTGTAATAAATTTGGGACGATTAATTAAGAGGGTGGGCGTGTAGTCACTGTATGTTACTACAAGCTGAGCGATAGGCCACGAAAGTGTCCTTACGAACTGTTCCATTGACGTCGGTGAACTATAGCATAATACGGACACTTGTGCCAAGCGTTTTTTTATGCTAGTGTAAATAAACAGTATATAGACTATATCATTATTATTAATAATTCAATTGAAGTGGCAAAACTGTAACCTAGTAGACGAAACAATATTTTCTGTTGACTGTTTTTCTTTATGCTTCAATGCATATCATCCACATTTTATAAATTTTATAAATGTTGATCTGATATGTAGGTTTATTAAATTTTAATAAACTAGTTCATAGTGAACCCTGCGTATTATTTGCCCACACTCATTTTATTAGAAATGTACTGAGCATTAAGATTAAAATATGGATATTTTTATCATGATATGTCTTTCAAGACTGTTCCCTAATTCAATCAAAAGTCCACTCACTCTAACACTTCCTTGGAAGGGTTGACGTGGTACCCTAACGGGATTGTGGCAAAGAGACAAAATTTGTTCCTATGCGGATACAACCATTATCCAATAATTGATAAGAGTAGTCACATTGGGGAATGTGTCAAAAATTCATACTGACATTGGTGACTCTTATACAAACTTTGCTTTATATTGTATAGGGCGAGACCACTATAAAAGCTTGTCATTTTGTCATCCATAGTTATCATGTACTCCTCGAGACTTTTTTCCAGAGTCTAGTACGACTCTTCCCTATAGGGGGCAGGAAGCACTAACATAGTTCATGCTTAGATGAAATGATGTATGACGGTAACATCATAAGTCTCTAGGTCTAGACGGACCAGGAAAATACTTTCTTGAGAGTACGGCATCGATTGAGAATCCACTGATACAGTAATGCTCTGGTAAACTTCCATCAGGACGACATGGCCTGAGCCCAAAACACAGATTTTGAGCGAAGCAAAAAATCTATTTTTGTTTGAGGTAGCCATGTCGTCCTGATGGACCCCGCCCTTCCTTTTATTGTAAAAGGGCTTATTGATCCCTCCGTATAAGCACCTCGAACATCGCTACAAGGAATAAAGAGGGCACTACCGCCTTCATCAGAAACACACTGGAAACGGAATAGGAGAGATGACTTTTGAGCGGCTCTCTTTTCATTCTCGTTTCAGATTCTTGTCACTGTACCCCCTCAAAGCGTTAATACTGTTCGGGGTGAAGATAGCTATGTGACGTGTCAAGAATACGTCCTCTGATATTTTGCGATATCCCTGTGAGATTATTTAGGGATATTCACTCTAGGAGTTAGAATTCTGGATACCTTAAGGTAAAATTCTCTGGGAATATCACTGTAGTCAAATATACCCTAGAAAGCTACCTTTTAGGAAATTCCATAAGGACGACATGGCTACCTCACCCAAAAATAGATTTTTCGCTTCGCTCAAAATACGTTATATATATATATATATATATATATTATATATATATATATATATATATATATATATATATATATATGGGATACAACCTTTTCGTCTTGAGCACTATCGTCTAAAAACACTTTGGTCTAAAGGCACTTAAGTCTAAAAGCACTTTGGTGTAAAGGCACTTCAGTCTAAAGGAACTTTTCTGTTAATAGCCGTTCATTTAGCTTAGGTTAGGTTAGGTTGGTTACGTTAGGTTAAGTTAGGTTAGGTCAGGTTAGGTTTATACCAAATTAATCATTATGTAAAAGAACAGCTATTAACAATAAAGTTCCTTTAGACTAAAGTGCTTTTATACCAAAGTGCCTATAGACCAAAGCAATTTAGTATAAAGTGCCTTAAGATCAATGTGCCTTTAGACCAAAGTGATTTTAGACGCAAGTACTTTAGACGAGAGTGCTTCAGATGGAAAGTTCAAGACCCATATGTATATATATATATATATATATATATATATATATATATATATATATATATATATATATATATATATATATATATAATACATATATATATATATATATATATTATATATATATATATATATATATATATATATATATATATATATATATATATATGTATATATGTATATATAAATGATTCAAAAACAGATGGTCATCATTAACAAAGAAAATCAAATATGACGGCTCCAGTGCTCTGTGTATGTATGAGAGAGAGAGAGAGAGAGAGAGAGAGAGAGAGAGAGAGAGAGAGAGAGAGAGAGAGAGAGAGAGAGAATGTCTTGCGTCATCTCCCCATAACGACTTTCCTGGATGTCACTGCATAGCCCCCCCTTCCTCCCCTCTCTCCATCCCTTCCAGCTTTTCCAGCATCAGTCCATACCACTCCTAGTGTATCACTCTGAAAATCCACAAGTTTTCAAGAAAGCCCTGATGTACAAGAAACAACTAAATGTCACGTGGAGGACAACCATAAATGCATGGGTGACCTACTTTTTGTTTTGTGGAACGGATCAGTGAGGATTATTGCCGTAATTATCTTAGGGAGAACTTTCCATTCCGAGCCTTCCTACTTATGAACAATGTTCTTCTTCATCCCCCAGGCCTTGAAGATTCCCTGATGAATGAGCTCAAATTCATCAAAATGAATATCCTGCCTCCAAACACTTTTTCCATACTCGAAAATATAAATCACACTGTGATCTAGAATTTTAAGAAACTTTATACAAAAGCAATGTTCCAATAACGCTTTGATTCACCAAATAGATCAAGCACACTATTTCAGTTTTAGGAAGAATATTTCCATATTTTCAATTGCCTCAGAAACATTGACAAAGCCTTGGAGGGGATCACCAAGAGAACCCTCAATACTGCTTGTAGGACACTGTGGCCTGCTTGTGTTCCTGAACGTGATTTTCATGGATTCGTAACCAAGCAGGAGGCAGATGATGATGAAATCATATCCTTGGGAAAGACAATGGGATTGGAGCTGGACAACGATGACATTAACAACCATCTTGGGGAACATAGCCAGTTGCTTATGACACAGGAGCTGGTACAGTTTCATAAGGAGCAGCAACAAGAGGTTGTGGAAAATATTTCACTTGAAGAGGAGTGATGAGCTGACAAACCTTTCACTTCAAGTTAAATTAGGAAGATGTTAAAAATATGGGAAAACCGGTAAATTTGGTAGAAACACATTAACCAGGGAACTCCTTGGCAGGACGAGCAGTGATTGTATGAAAGGACAATGAGATGTCTCATTCACATGCCATTTTAAAAAAATGCTAGAACAGATGTCTCTAGATAGGTCCCTTGTGAAAGTTAAAAGTAAAGAGTGTAAACAAAATACGAGAGAGGTTCCTGAAAGTGTAAATTAGGCTATTCACTTACGGGTAGCAAATGATATTCAAGAGTGAAAACCCCGATATTTTACCAAAGGTTTTCATGGAGGGAGATTCTTCCTACAAACAACAACTTCCTCCTCCTCCTCCTCCTCCTCCTCATTCTCCTCCTCTTCCTCCTCCTCATCCTCCTCCTCCTCCTCCTCCTCCTCCTCCTCCAATCTCGTCTCCCTCACACCAGCAACAACTCTCCTCACAGGTGAAATACGATTTAATTTGTCAATATTTCTATTGCTAATTTTAAATTAGTATTCATTTCTAATGATAGGGATTGTACTTTGTTCGATAAATCATTGCAAACTTTTATAAATGATTTTATAAATGTATTTATGGACTTATGTTTATATATCGTGTGAATTTCCCGCATTTCTTGTAAAAAAAAGGTTTTTTTTTTTTGGAATGTGAATTTTAGGTTGCGAGCTCGCTCCCAGAACTAATTAAGCTCGTAAA
>NC_090741.1:89326670-89334170 GCF_036898095.1 Palaemon carinicauda | reverse complement strand
CCTCTCCAAGTAACGACTTTCCAGGCTGTCACTGCCCTCTCCCTCCTCCTCTTTCTACGTCTATTCCGGGTTTTCCAGCATCTGTCCATACCTTTTCCCTTTCGAGGACTGCAACCTAATAACCTTCGTATAGGGTTACTCCTTAATTTGGTAAAATTCTTATCTTTTCTAATCTATTTTGACATATTTTTGGTAAGTCCACGGCTTATACGTACAATATTTCGCTGTTTGTAATTGAGTTTCTTTTTGAAACCCTTTCAATGTGTCTTGAGTTTAACAGGGATCATCATTCATCAAGTTAGTCAAAGACAGGTTGAAATTTTAAGAAATGTCAAGATCAAATTCCCCTTAACTCTTACTATCATATTGTTTTTACTTTCTAGTTATCCATTTTTCTTTATTATCTCCCTTTTCAAGTTACATATACTTTTTCCATATCCTCATAAAAAGTCACAACACCAAAGTTTGTGGCGAAATGGTCAAATACACAATCTGACCCTTTCGCCACAAACTTCCAGGAAGAAAGGATAAAAACCTGCCGGGAAAGGCGAGGAATCGGAAGTAAAATTCCTAATTAGTTCTTTTGTGTACCTGGTCGCATCGACCTCAGCGAACAGATCATCCATTTATCATGGGTCGTGTCGGCAGTTTCAAGCTTTCCTTTCCATGTTATTAAGGTCCCCTTAATTTCTCGTGGAGGGTTAATGGAGAGATTTATCTACCCTTTGCTTTCCTTCTGCTTTATGCTTCTCTTAAGAACAAGAAGGACTGAGGCACTCAGGTCTAGTAAGAAGGTTTAAAGGTGACTCATGAGCGAAAAAAGAAGGCGATGAAGTGGCCAATGTGGTGACTGGTGATCGCCAGACTGGGGTTAAGAGTCCCACCCAAACTCAATAATTCCTTTGGTAGCTGCGACCTCACTATCCTTGTGAGCTAAGGATAGGTGGTTTGAGGGAGCCTATAGGTCTATCTGCTGATCCATCAGCAGACATTGTTTGGCCCTCCCTGGTGTTAGCTAGGGTTGAGAGGGGATTGTCCTGCTTGATAGTGCAATGTCACTTCCCCTTGCCTCTGACATTTATTATTTGCCTTCAAACCTTTAAAAGACATTGCACCCGCTCCTGGTCTCTATCCGCTTTGTATTGATACCTTAATATGTTTTACTCTATATTAGTGATCCAATGGACCCCAACTTGGGGTCTACGGTTTCACCTCTATGCTCCACTAGCCTTGTATCCGAGGGTTCTTTTTAAGATGTTCACCGTTCCTCCAGGCATTGAAGATACCTTGATGGATGAGATCGAACTCATCAAAATGAAGATCCTGCCTCCAAACACTTCTCTCATACTCGAACCCATCTATCAGCATGTAATCTAGAATTTCAAGAAGCTTTATACAAAATAATGTTCGAGTAATGCTTGGATTTCACTGAATGGATCAAGTATACCCTTTCAGAGTTTTAGAAAGATTTTGAAATTGTTAATAGCTTAAAAAACATTGACAATGCCTTAGAAAAGGTTACCATCGCATCCTCAATACTGTTTGAAGAAAACTATGGCATACTTGTGTTCCTGAACGGAATTTTCACAGATTCGTACACACGGAAGAGGCAGCTGATGATGACAGAGGAGATGATGGAGTTCCATAAGGAGCAGCAACAAGAAGTTTTGGAGGATATTCCTCCAGAAAAGGATGGATGAGCTAACAATTCTTTCACTTCAAGTTAGATTAGGATGTTAAAAATATGGGAAAGGCAGGAAAAAATTTTAGAAACCCATCATCCAGGTAAGGCTTTGTGGGGGCAAGCTGATCATGAGATGTCTCATTCTCATGCCATTTTAAAACCAGGACTAGCACAGATGTCTCTAGATAGGTTCCTTCTCATAGTTGATTATAATAGTGTAAACAAAATAGGAAAAAACTTCTTGAAAGTGCAAATTATGCTATTCAGTTAGTAGTATCGAATGACGTTCAATATTTTACCAAAAGCTTTCATAGAGAGATTCTTCCTGCAAGCATTAACTACCTCCTCCTCCTCCTCTTCATCCTCCTCCTCCTCATCCTCCTCCTCCTCATCCTCCTCCTCCTCCTCCTCCTCTCAAGCCAGCAACAACTCTCATCAAAGGTAAAGCACGAGTTAATTTGTCAATATTTCTATTTTTACTTTCAAATTAGTATTAATTTCTTATGTTAGGGTTTGCAAATTGTCCAACAATTACTATTAGGATTTTCCAGAAATGAATGCATGATTTTGATTATTAACCTATGAACTGAATCGTGTGAATTTCCCGCACTTTTCATGGGAAAAATATTTTTTTGGGAACGAGATCTTTAGGCTGAGCTCGATCCCAGAACTAATCAAACTCATAAACATCCTTTTTCAGTCAGCACAACAAGAATCAAGCGTTTTCGGATCACAAAAGAATTTTAAATTTACTTTTTATACAAACAGCAAGTCATTATTATTATTATTATTATTATTATTATTATTATTATTATTATTATTAATATTATTATTATTATTATTATTATTATTATTACTACTACTACTACTACTACTACTGCTACTATGACTACTACTACTACTACTACTAGCTAGGCTACAGCCTTACTTGGAAAAGCAGGATGCTATAACCCAAGAACTCCAACAGGGAAAAACATCCCAGTGACGAAAGGAAATAGGGAAATAAACTATTAGAAGTAATGAACAATTGAAATAACATATTTTTCAGAACGGTTACAACGTTAAAATAAAAAATATACAAACTAACAAAAGAGACTTATGTCACCCTGTTCAACATAAACACATTTGGTACAAGGTCAGATTAATCTAAAACAAACGAACGGATGTAAAAGAAAGGAGGGAATAGAAAAAGGAAAAATGGAGAAATATTAAAAAAATACATGTTAAATCAAATCTCTTAAACAAAAGTAGAAAGCCCTACAAACAAAACAATGACCACATAGACAAAAAAGTAAAATACAATTTTTTTTAGTTTGTTTACTCCATGAGGTCGCCACCAATGCCATTTCATATATCAGAAGAGAAATTTGATAATCAAAAGAAAAGTACCGGGGATTGAGCACTGCCTTTTTCGTATTCAGATAAAATATATGGAAAAGAGATACAGTAAAGGTTATATATTTCATCCCATGTTTTATTTCATCTAGCGTTGCAATAAGGTTGATTGATGATTTCAAATATAAATGTCGAATGGATTTTTAGGTGGACAGTTTATTTGTTTGTTATAAGGATGGATTGTTGATTAATATTTTATCCACATTGCTCTTAATATCACAATTATTCTTATTACTTTCATAATCATTATTAATATTACCATTGCTGTTGCTGTTGTTGTTATAGCATCATCATTACTATATTAATAACAATTGTAATTGTCAGTTTTACTGTAATTAATAGTAGCAGTACTGGTTTTCTTTTAGTAGTCATAGCCGTAGTTCATAAAAGCAGCAGCAACAGTAGAAATAAGAGTAGTAGTAGTAGTAATGTTTTAGCTGTTACTGTTGTTCGAAGCACAGTTTAAACCTTATTTAGAAAAGCTGAATGCTTTAAGCATGTCACTATTCAAAAATCTACCCCATTGAAAAGTCTAACTAATAATACCATATCAATTTACTGATAAATCATCATTACCCAATCTTTGAAGCCTCTTTACACATATATGCAAAACATTGAACAACTGATTGTCATATGACTTTCTTTTCCTGTAGAGAAAAATTATGATTTGTTGAGATATAAATCTAATTTAAACTTTTAGTTTCTGGGCATAAGCGTGATCATAATTACCTTTAAAAGATTATATACCAAATTAAATGGATATTTGCTAAATTAAAGTAGATCTACTTATCTTGCAGGTCGCAGATAAATGAATAAGGACCACGTAATGTTAACTTCCGGGTTTAACTCTATTCCATTCAATTTATATTTATGAGAATGATTAGTGTTGATAATTGTTTATGTGCATTATTATAAAGTTAATATCAATTATAGGAAGTGCATAAAGCAAACAACGATTGGAATTGTATTAATGAAAAACTGAAACCTTCAATTTATCCTTTTTCTATTTGTATCTATGTAAATAACTATACACAAACGCACTTACAATCACAAACACAAAAAACAGACACACCCGCACACACATACACACACACACACACACACACATATATATATATATATATATGTATATATATATATATATATATACGTATGTATATGTATGTATATATATATATATATATATATATATATATATATATATATATTTATATATATACGTATGTATATATATATATATATATATAATATATATATATATATATATATATGTATATATATATATATAAATATATATATATATATATATATACATATATATTTATGTATATATATATATATAAATATATATATATATATATACGTGTGTATATGAATATATATATATATATATATACACGTCTGTATATGAATGTGTGCATATATATATATATATATAAATATCTATCTATCTCTCTCTCTCTCTCTCTCTCTCTCTTTATATATATATATATATATATACATATATATATATATATATATATACATATATATATATATATATATATGTGTGTGTGTGTGTGTGGTTGTTTATATATAAATATATATTTATATGTATATAATTATGCATAAACACACGTATATATATATATATATATATACAGTATATATATAAATATAGACAAATTTATATATATAATATATATATACATAAGTATAAATAAATAATTATATATATGTATATATATATATATATATATATACATGTATATATATATATATATATATACATATATATATATATATATATATACATAGGTAATTCTATATTCAGCAAAGTATTTCTTGGATAAAGTTTCTATCCCCACACCCTGCATCGTTTATATTCCAAAACCCTGTGTGCCTACAATGCAAGATTTTTCCCAAGACGACATCCATTTAAGACGTGGACACCTCAACGTCGATTAGCGCGAACAGACGGCCATAGGTAAATCTAATAAAGCCCATTATATTAATTACTTACCTTAATTTACATTAATTACTTATTTTACTTTAAGGAAAACTGTTATATGCTACAGGACTTCCACAGTCATTTTACCAAGTTCGTTCGAAAGTACTTGCAAGTACCCATCAAAACCGTTCGCTGTGGCCTCTCTAAGGAAATGCGGGTTAGGAAGTCTTGCAAAAATCCCAAAAGTGTCCAACTTTAATCTTCAGATTTGGAACTTTTCCGTGCAAGTTTTGCAAATGACAAAAGCTTGAACCGCACGGAAAACAGTTTCTCGACATAATGAGTTTAATGACATTTTGAAAACATTTCCCACAGACAAAAGTTACTTTAATATTTCCATTCAATATTTTGGGTTTTAGTGTTTCACGTGTTTTACAAACCCGAGATCCTTTTTTCAGTTGATTGCATCCAATCATGAAAACGATGGTTTCTTTAGAGATTCTGTCATATTCTGGAAAGGGAATGACACATTTCTAATCGGTGGATATGAAATTCAGAATAAACATCCCAAGCTTTGTTCTTCAAACGAATAAAACATGGAAAAAAGTCGATGAGTAATGAATATAATAATAATAATGATAATAATAATAATAATAATAATAATAATAATAATAATAATAATAATAATAATAATAATAATAATAAAACGACGGGAGCATTGTTATAATAGCATATTTGATTATGAGATAATCAATGGAATTTTCGAAGTTTTTTTCTTACTCTTGATAATATTTTGGTCGTTCAGATAGTTTGAAGTTAGCTTGGTGAGACTCAATCATTCAGTTTGACAAATCAGCTGGCAGTCATCGGAAGTAATCATAATAAACATTTTTTTATATTATCAAACAACAAAGACAGTCAAAGAAATACCCATCCATTTATTCTTAGTTCAAGGAAAGGCCGATGAAGGACCATAGAAGAAAGTTCTTTGTACCCAAATGGGCCATATCATTCCATGCAAGTACTTCAGATCCATCCCCAGGGACGAAGGATGTTTCTAACGAATCCTTGTTAACTGAAGTCTTTTTCGTGTCATCGTTATTGATCAGAAGCGAACCGGGCTTGCTCGTAAAGACACCGAGAAGTAGATTCCACCTTCTGGAGCTTTTACTACAGTTGTGTTGCTTATCAGTTACGAATCTTAAAGGAGAGCATTTTTAACTATGTCTGATAGATACAAGTAGAAGGAAAGGTAATTTGTATATATATCCATAAAATGGAAAAGGTATATTAACACTTTTGTGTAAAAAAGAGGCAAGGTGTGATCATTCTACGTATTTGTAGTGAATTAGATAATTTATTTTTTCTGTCAGTGAATTGCGGGAAATCTAGATCAAGCCTATTTACCTTCGAAATGGTAATGACTGCAACATTATTTTTGCTCCTCTCCTTTCCTTCCATGGTACCATCTTTGAAGTGGAAAGCGTGTAAATGACTTTTATATATTATAGAAAATATATCTTGTATTGAAATTTTATCCACGTTAAGAACATGTTACTTCCAATTTGTGAGACTTAAACCAGCCATGACATAATTGTTAAAGTTTTTTTATTAATCGGAAATGTTGGTTATCTTAGAGGAGGGCATTGGGAAATTAATATTATGTTTTATTCTAAAATTTTCTCTGTTTTAATGTTATAAACTGACCTTTTCTAGTTGTACACATTTTTATATAAATGTTTCCAAACATTCAGTTAAGACTAGAACTAAATGATAAAGAAAGAAGTGTCTTTATCTCATAATTTCTTAGAAACATTACCAAAATGTAACTGCCTCAGAGATGCTCTTACGATCAATGCTACCATTGTATTTCCCTTTTGGATAAATCCGAGTCTAATTCGAACAATGGCAGTTAATTGTGATGCCAACGTTATCGTATATCATCCTTGATTACTCGGATAAAATCACGTTATTGTATTCCCAGATTGAAGGGAGGGCGAAGACTATGATTCAACACAAATGCTCCATTTATTCCATAATATTTTTTTTATTCTCTTCTTTCTCATTCCCCTTTTCTTATTGCATATTGAAGGAGCTTTAATTACTTTTCGCTTAGATCATGTTTTCAAAGATATTTTTATCCAATAACATTTCTCTATTTTTTTCTGATTCTAAATTGAACGACGTATTCAATACAGGTTTCTTCATTAAGTTCAAGTATTCTGTTTTCGCAGAATAAATGTGAAATTCATTGTTAGATATAAATCTTTATTTACATAATGTATCCTAATTATGCTCATGTATGATGTAAATTTTGGTTTCTTCTATCCATTCACGTTTCTCTCTTATTGCAATAATGGCTACACTTTTTAATTAATAATAATAGTAATAAAAATATTATTATTATTATTATTATTATTATTATTATTATTATTATTATTATTATTATTATTATTAATAATAATATTATTATTATTGGTATTTATTTTTG
>NC_090741.1:89319170-89321670 GCF_036898095.1 Palaemon carinicauda | reverse complement strand
TGGAACAGTTCGTAAGGACACGTTAGTGGCCTATCGCTCAGTGTGTAGTAACAGACTGTGACTACACACCCACCCAGTTAATTAATCATCACAAATTAATTACACTGTTCCTCGCAGATTTAAACAGAAGGTTTAAGAATTCTACTTGCTGTTACCACAGACCTCTCGAGTTGCTCCACTTGCTTCGCATAGTGCATAAAGAACACCTTGGAAGACTACCAGCCGGTGTACGAACGAAGATGTTCAAAGTCCATATAATTTAAGAAATTTTATGGAAGAGGCAACTTTGCTAGGATCATGACTGGTCGGTGTACTGTCTGGATCCGCTTTGAGAATAACATAGGTGAGTTTTGCCCTTAGTTGTTTCAGAAGTAAATTTGAACCCGAGGTTCCTCCTTTGAACAGCTGTCCTTCCTTAAAGTCTGAGGTTCTATGAAGATAGACCTTTAGGCACTCCACTGGACATAGAGATGCATCTTCCTTCAGAGGGCAGATTCTCTAGGGACCCCACCTGATGGTAGGTAGCTTGTTCCTGGCAAGAAACATTGTGTCTGGAAACAGATTCAGTTCTCTTTTCAAGAACTGAAGGTGGCCTTCCTCTCTCAAGAGAGCCACTATTACATTATCTCTAGCCCCCGAAGCGAGTGCAATCAGAAACATAACTTTTTTAGTTAAATCCTTCAAAGTGCACTCCTCATTATTCAAAATTAATGCAAGTGAGGAACCTTATCTAGTGCCTATGAAATGGGTGTTAGAGGCGCTGATGGTCTAAGCTTAACACTGACCTTTGGAATTTTATTAAAAATTGTCCTTAGAAAGGTCGACCTGAAAGGTATATAGTATCGGTTTTGTCAAGGCAGACTTGCACGTTGATAATGTGTTGGCTGCTAAAACCTTACTCATGAAGGTGAATAAAGAAAATAAACAGAAGTCAATCAAGAATTCTTTTTAGTTTCTTCGCCTTGACAAACGACACCCACTCGCTGAGTCAGGGTTGGATCCGGTAGCGGTACAAACTTCAGTCGTAGTTCCAATGCCAGAGGGAACTAAACGTTGATTGGCCAATTGTGGGCCACTATTGCCGCCTTCCTTTTGAAGGATCTCATATTGAGGACCTTCATAGGAGGTTGTGCAGAAGGAACAGGTAAATCCTGGGCCATCTGTTCCAGTCTAGGGACATAGTGTCCAGTGCTTCCGCTAGCCGATCCTCGTACGGGAACACATTCTACTTATTGTGTTTCATCGCAAAGAGGTCTATCTGCAGTTCCGGGACTTGACTCAAGATGAGGGAGAACGATCCTGCGTCTAGGGACTATTCTGACTCTATCGTGTGAACCTGTATGGAGCGTCCGCTGTCACGTTGCGGACCGATTGAATGTGAACTGCTGACAGGTGCCATTTTTTTCTTTCCGCCAAACGGAGTATGGCCAACATCACTTGGTTGATTAGAGGTGATCCCGACCCTTGTCGATTCAAGAATCTCACTATCACCTCGCTGTCTAGAACCAATATTACATGGTTCAAGTGGCGAGGAGAACTTTCATTAGTGTCAGAAGTACTGCCATGGCTTCTGGAAAGTTGATATGAAATGACTTGAAAATATTGGACCAAGCTTCCTGAATTCTCTTCTGGTGAGAGTGGCCTCCCCAGCCTTCCTTTGAAGCGTCTTTATGGATAGTAACTGACAGGTGAGGAGGTTGAAGAGGTATTGATATCTTCATCTGCTTGGTTTTTGACCACAGCTTGAGAAGCGTTTGCCGTCGAGACGGTAGTGGTCTCATCAGATCTCTTCGCGCGTTTGATGCGTATTATCTCCGGACTCCTGTTGCATCATCCTTTAGTTGTGCTCTTAGCACTGAATCTGTTATCAAAACAAACTGTAGAGAGCCCAGCACTTTCTCCTGTTCACGTCTTGATATCCGATTGGATTTCAATAGTCTCTTGACAGATCCTGCTATTTCTTCCCTCTTCTTCCCAGGAATGGAAAATTGATGTGACTCCAAATTCCAATGGATTCCCAACCACTGAAATTTTTTGAGCTGGAGATAGTCGAGACTTTTTTATGTTGATCTTGAATCCCAGATGTTCCAGGAACTGGAGCAATATCTTAGAGGCTTGCATGCATTCTGTACTGCATGTTGCCCACACCAGCCAGTCGTCCAAGTAGGCCACTAGTTCGATTCTCTTTAGGCGTAATTGATGGACGGCTGCGTACGCCAAGCTCCATGAAAATGCTTGGGGCTATGTTTAGCCCGAATGGTATGGTTTTGAAGACGTAAAGTCTTCTTTGTAACTTGAACCCTAGGTAGGAGGAGATGTGACGATTAATTGGAAAGTGCCAATAAGCGTCTGACAAGTCTATGGAGACGGTATATGCCCTTTTTTGGGCAGTACGGTCCTTTTATGGTTGGATTGTGACCATCATGAATTTGTAGTTTACTATGAACTTGTTGAGTGGCGACAAGTCCGGAATGACTCTGAGTTTCTGAGTCATTCTTTG
>NC_090741.1:89306031-89308531 GCF_036898095.1 Palaemon carinicauda | reverse complement strand
TTCTAATCTATTATAACGGCTTATATGTACAATATTTCACTGTTTGTAATTGAGTTTCTTTTTGAAACCCGTTCAATGTGTCTATAGTTTAACAGGGATCATCATTCATCAAGTTAGTCAAAGACAGGTTGAAACTTTAAGAAATGTCAAGATCAAATTCCCCTTAACTCTTGTTATTACTTTCTAGTTAACCATTTTTCTTTATTATCTCCCTTTTCAAGTTACATATACTTTTTCCATATCCTCATAAAAAGTCACAACACCAAAGTTTGTGGCGAAGGGGTCAGATTCACAATCTGACCCTTTCCCCACAAACTTCCAGGAAGAAAAGATAAGAGCATGCCGGGAAAGGCGAGGAATCGGAAGCGAAATTCCTAATTAGTTCTTTTGTGTACCTGGTCGCATCGACCTCAGCGAACAGACTATCCATTTATCATGGGTCGCGTCGACAGTTTCAAGCTTTCCTTTCCATGTTATTAGGGTGCCTTTATTTCCTCGTGGAGGATTGATGAACGGATTTGTTGACCCTTTGCCTTACTTTTGTTTTATGCTTCTCTTAAGAACAAGAGGGACTGAGGCACTCAGGTTTAGTATGATAGTTTAAAGGTGACTCATGAGCCGAAAAATAAAGCGATGTGGTGGCCAATGCGGTGAAGTCCCTGACTGGTGATCGCCAGATTGGGGTTAAGAGTCCCACCCAAACTTAATAGTTCCTTTGGTAGCTGCGACCTCACTATCCTTGTGAGCTAAGGATAGGTGGTTTGAGGGAGCCTATAGGTCTATCTGCTGATCCATCAGCAGTCGTTATCTGGCCCTCCCTGGTGTTAGCTTGGGTGGAGAGGGGATTGTCCTACTTGATAGGGCAATGCCACTTCCCCTTGCTTCTGCCATTTATAACTAGTCTTCAAACCTTTTAAAAACATTGCACCCGTTCCTGGTGTCTATCCGCTTTGTATTAATACCTTAATATGTTTTACTTTAAATTAGTGATACAATGGACCCCAACTTGGGGTCTAAGGTTTCACCTCTATCCTTCACTAGCCTTGTATCCGAGGGGTCTTTTTAAGATGGTCACCGTTCTTTTTCATCCTCCAGGCCTTGAAGATACCTTCATGGATGAGAACGAATTCATCAAAATGAAGATCTTGCCTCCAAACACATCGCTCATACTCGAACCCATCTATCAGCATGTGATGTAGAATTTCAGGAAGCTTTATACAAAATAATGTTCCAGTAATGCTTGGATTTCACCGAATGGATCAATCATACCCTTTCAGAGCCTAAACAACATTGATAATGCCTTTTAAGGGGTTACCGTCAAAGCCATCAATACTGTTTGGAGGAAACTGTGCATACTTGTGTTCCTGAACGGGATTTTCACAGATTCGTACACACGGAAGAGGCAGCTGATGATGGCAGAGGAGATGATGGAGTTTCATAAGGAGGAGCAACAAGAAGTTGTGGAGGATATTCCACTAGAAGAGGAGAGATGAGCTGACAATCCTTTCGCTTCAAGTTAGATTGGGATGTTAAAAATATGGGAAACGCAAAAAAAAAAAAATTAGAAACCCATCATCCAGGTAAGGCTTTTTGGGGGCAAGCAGCGAATCTCTGAACTGATCATGAGATGTCTCATTCCTATGCCATTTTAAAACAAGGACTAGCACAGATGTGTCTAGATAGGTTTCTTCTCATAGTTGAATATAATAGTATAAACAAAATACGAAAAAAATTCTTGAAAGTGTAAATTATGCTATTCAGTTGGTAGTATCGAATGACGTTCAATATTTTACCAAAAGCTTTCATGGAGAGAGATTCTTCCTGCAAGCATTAACTACCTCCTCCTCCTTCTCCTCCTCTTCCTCCTCCTCCTCCTCACAAACCAGTAACAAGTCTCCTCAAAGGTAGAGTACGAGTTAATTTGTGAATATTTCTATTTTTACTTTTCAATTAGTATTTGGGGTTTGCAAATTGTTCAACAATTACTATTATAATTTTTCAGAAATGAATGCATGATTTTAATTACTAACGTGTGCACTGAATCGTGTAAATTTTCTGCATTTCTCATGGTAAAAAATAAATTTTGGGGGGAACGAGATCTTTAGGCTGGAGCTTGCTCCAGAACTAATTAAACTCATAAACCGAAGTACTACTGTAGTTGGATAAACATCCTTTTTCAGTCAGCATAACAAGAATCAAGCGTTTTTGGATCACACAAGAATTTTAAATTCTAATTTTCATACAATTAGCGAGTCATTATTATTATTATTATTATTATTATTATTATTATTATTATTATTATTACTACTACTACTACTACTACTACTACTACTACTACTACTACTACTACTACTACTAACTAGGCTACAGCCCTATTTGGAAAAGTAGGATGCTATAAACCCAAGAACTCCAACAGGGAAAAATATCCCAATGGCGAAAGAGAATAGGGAAATAAACTATGCGAAGTAATGAACAATTAAAATAACATATTTTTCAGAAC
>NC_090741.1:89296031-89301031 GCF_036898095.1 Palaemon carinicauda | reverse complement strand
AGGGTTAGCAGCCAACACAATTACAACGTGAAAATCTGTTTTGAAAAGACCCATTTTATATGCCTTCCAGGTCGACCTCTCTAACGATATTTTTAATAAAATTCCGAAGGCCTGTGCCAGGCTCAGACCATCAGCACCTCCAAAGCCCATTTCATGGTCTCTAGATAAAGTTCTTCATTTCGCTTCACTGTTGAAGAAGGATGAGTGTGCTTTAAAGGATTTGACCCAAAAAGTTATTTTCCTGTTTGTACTCGCGCCGGGGGCCAGGGTTAGTGAAATTGTAGCCCTCTCGAGAGAGGAAGGTCGTGTTCAGTTCCTGGATGGTGGAGAACTGAACCTGTTTCCGGATCCTGCGTTTCTCGCCAAGAACGAGTTACCCACCAACAGGTGGGGTCCCTGGAGAATCTGCCCTCTGAAAGAAGATGCATCTCTATGTCCAGTGGAATGCCTAAAGGTCTATCTTCGTAGAACTTCAGACTTCAGGGGTGGTCAACTATTCAGGGGAGAAACATCAGGCTCAAATTTATCACTGAAACAACTTAGGGCAAAAATCACCTATTTTATTCGCAGAGCGGATCCAGACAGTACACCCGCAGGTCACGATCCGAGGAAAGATGCCTCATCCTTAAATTTCTTCAATAGTATGGATTTCGAACATCTTCGCTCATACACTGGCTGGAAGTCTTCTAGACTTTTCTTTCGTCACTATGCAAAGCAATTGGAGCAACTGAAGAGGTCTGTGGTAGAAGTGGGTATTGTCATTAAACCTGCTGTTTAACTCTGCGAGGAACAGTGGATTTAATTGGGACGATTAATTCCGGGGTGAGTGTGTAGTTCCGAACTGTTCTAAAAACTAAGTGTTAGGGCACTAGGGTGCCCACATTGACTGTTCCATATTCAAAGGTGAACCTAGCATAAGTGCAGACATGTGTGCCAAGCGTTTCCAACGCTAATGTAACTGATTAGTAATAGAGACTTTTATAATTTTGATACCTCGGTATGTTAAAAGTGGCGCTAATGTTTTCTTTCAGATAAACAAGTTTTCTGTTTACTATCATGCTTATGCTTATTTATTGGTTATCCTCCTCCTATATATGTATAATTTTTGTTTAACCTGCTTTATTTTATTGATTGTCAATAAACTAGTTCTTGTGAACCTTGCGTCTCCTTCACCTGTGTCAGTTTACTTGAAATGATTTAGCATTACGTTTACTATGTATATTTATCTGGGATAATTCTAATAGATTGTTCCTTTATGCAAGCTTTTTTGCATTGGTTTATGCTTTCCCCTAGCGAGAGGACTCCATGCCCTAAAAGGACAGTGGCGGATATGCAAGTTTTCCTCCTACCAGGATATAAACTTTTGTCCAATCCAGTAATGAACGGGGAACTGGTCGATATTTCATATTGACTCAGTGGTTCTTTACTAACTATGCTTTACATGATATAGGGTGAGACCACTATATAGGCTTGTCTGTTATTCATACAAGTATATGTACTCTTCAAGACTTTTCCAGAGTCTAGTATGACTCTTCCCTGCAGGGGGCAAAAAGCACTAACATGGTCTATGGTTAGATGAAAAGATGTATGACGGTAACATCTTAGGTCTCTAGGTCTAGTTGGCCGGGAAATACCTTCGGAGAGTACGGCACGTTTTGAGAATCCACAGATACAGTAATGCTCTGGTAAACTTCCATCAGGACTATATGGCTTGAGCCCAAAAAACGGATTTTGAGCGAAGCGAGAAATCTATTTTTGGGTGAGATGGCTATGTCGTCCTGATGGACCCGCCCTTTCCTTTTCTTCTAAAAAGGGCTGTAGGCCCCCTCCCTACATACAGTATCTGTAGCACCTCGTGTATCACTACAAGAAATACAGATGGCACCGTGAGCGGCGCAATGCACGCTTACGAAACGGGAGAGGAGAGATACCTTGCAAGCGGCTCTCCTTTCTTTCTCATTTTACTCGTTTTCTTGCCAATTGACCCCTTCGAAGTGTTAACTCTGTTCGTGGTGCAGATTGCTATGTGGCGTGTCAAGAATACGTCCTCTGATATTTCGCGATATCCCTGGTTCTTTTATTAGGGATATTCGCTCCAGGAGTTAGAATTCTGGGTACCTTAAGGTAAATTCTCTGGGAATATCGCCGTAGTTATATATACCCAAGCAAGCTACCCTTTAGGAACTTCCATCATGAAGACCTGGCCATCTCACCCAAAAATAGATTTTTCGCTTTGCTCAAAATCTGTTATATATATATATATATATATATATATATATATATATATATATATATATATATATATATATATATATATATATATATATATATATCGACCTATCTATATATATATATATATATATATATATATATATATATATATATATATATATATATATATATATATATATATATATATATATATATATAGATAGATAGATATATAAATAGATAGATAGATAGATATTAGAGAGAGAGAGAGAGAGAGAGAGAGAGAGAGAGAGAGAGAGAGAGAGAGAGAGAGAGAGAGAGAGAGAGCCCAAACACTATTTTTCGAGACTTTATAGAAATGAGATCAATTTTTGTATGAAATTTTTAGGTTTAAAATACAGTTTGCTGCGTAAATTTTACTGAAAACTATTTTTTAATGAAGGGAAAGTAAACATAAACGAAATGAATTTCACCAATTTCATAGAATATTCTCTGAATATGTCCATTCCACGCAATAGAAATGCTGCCCTTGATCAATTGATACCAATTTTGGGGATTTTTGGCCAAAAATATCCACCTCGTTTTGTTTCATTTAGAGTGATTTTAGTTAAAGTCCTTCCTTTTAATTCCCTCTTTATTATTCTTATTATTATCATTAATATTATTATTATTGATATTATTATAATTATTATTGTTATTATTATTAGGGCCTAGAGGTACTCTGAACCACATTCCCCCACAAATTGCCGAACATACGGGTAGTATTTAAGAGAACGAGAACGGTGTGAGAAGGATTCAATCTACTGTATGTAAGTGCATTAATATCTAAATATTTAGCTATCATTTTTGACGGGTCGCGTACACAAGTGTTAATATATTCGATATTTTGTAGTTTGCATAATTGATTTAGTTTGAAATTGATTTAGTTTCATATTAATTTGTGAAATAGTTATTATTATTATTATTATTATTATTATTATTATTATTATTATTATTATTTTTATTATTATTATTCCCTTATTGATTACTTATTCATATGGATCAAATTAAGGATTCTCCAGAATAGACAATTTCATTAGATTAAATTATATTCAATTGGCCAAAATGTAAACAAAATTAGAAGGAATTTCTTTTCCTTCTCGGACCGGAACTTTGCCCACGTCTGCCCTGTAAAAGAATCCAAATATCAGTGGTGTCAATTTTACCTTTGCTTATATTGCCGATATTGTTTATAGAAAGACCGGTTTAGTAATCTTTAAATAACTTAGATATCAAGATTTTATGCGCCAATGTGGCATTTGGGCTAAAAGATCATCAGATAATAAGGAATGTTTTTGGAGAGTATTTTACTTTATTATTTTATGTTGCTACAGTTTAGCTACAAAAGGTTTAAACTTGAGGAGTTTAAAGCTGGTGTCATAGTCTTCGCCCTTCATGAAAAACAGCAGTTGTGGGTAGATGGCCTTTTTTGTTTATCTCATTTTTTATTTACAGCATAACCTTTTCTTTCCATTTATAATACGAACTAAGAATAAATATTGATATTCTTGTGATAGACTATTTCCTTCGAGAAATATCCTCAACCCTCACTTGTTATGCTACTGCAATGTTGCCACATTTTACCGTATATCACACATACTGTATCTAAAGACTACTTCAATGTAGGGGAGACATGGCTCTATCGCTAATCAAGGGTAAAATCTCAATCCTTTATAGCGTGGCTATACTGAAGCTCTATAGCGACGCGGTTCTGCTGTATATTAATGTATTTTAAGCGAGCTGGGAGTAAAGACAGACAGTTGTAATGGGAGAAGTGGCACCTTCCCTAATTATAAGCAAACTTCGACCTTTTGTAGCTGTGTTATAGCGGAAGCTGTAAATCGACTCGTAACGAGAGGAATTTAGAAATATGTTGATGTGTTGGGTAATTGGTGCCGAGTAAAGTTTCGTTTTTCTTTCATTTCTAAGCCATCATGTTATACCCATTAATTGCCTTTTGAGGGGAAATCTTTTTTTTTCACGTAAACTTTGTGGCCACATGAGAAAATGGGAAGGACAGAGAGAGAGAGAGAGAGAGAGAGAGAGAGAGAGAGAGAGAGAGAGAGAGAGAGAGAGAGAGAGAGGGAGAGAGAGAGAGAGATGATTGTAAAATAGTAAACTCAAATAACCGGAATTGTCCTTATCAAGGAATAGATAGATAGATAGGTACATAGATAGATTAAATATGGTATTATGATTTACTTTTCTTGCTCAACAGTATCGTAAGGAATACATCTTTTATTATGAAATTTTAGAACTTTCAATCTTTATCACTTTTTTAAAATCTTTTTTACTGTTTTTTTTTTATTTTTACTTTAATTACTCTATTATTTTATTTTTAATATTACAATACCTTTCATCTTATTTTGTCCATATGAAATTCTTGACGTAGTTCGTAAGAAGGTGTCCACGTTAGTGATGATAATAATAATAATAATAATAATAATAATAATAAGTAATAATTGATAACTGATATTTAATAATAATAACAACAACAATAATAATAATAATAATAATAATAATAATAATAATAATAATAATAATAATAATAATAATAATTGTGATGATGATGATGATGATGATGATGATGAATAAATAAAAAATAATAAGAAAACTTAGAGAAGGAAACATTATGGACGTTCCAAAGATTTAAGATTTTTACCCAAGTAATTTATGGTATAGGTTTAAAGTGATAAACAAGATGTCTCTTCGGCTTTTACTATCGATGCCTGGCTTATAATGATACTGGA
>NC_090741.1:89270889-89288031 GCF_036898095.1 Palaemon carinicauda | reverse complement strand
TTCCCCTTCATTTTCATCCCAACCTATTGCCCTGGATAATATTTCCCTAACTCGTCCGCTCTCTACCTCATATTCCGCTCTCCCCTCCTCAGACGAGACATCTTCTCTCATCAGTCTGTCAGACGATATTACTTTCGTTCTCGGTTATTCCCATTTATTATCATCCACTTTAATTGTCCATTCTTCCACTTCCTCCATGTGAAATTCCAGAATCTGTTAGATATCCCTTTACCTTTTCTTCATTTCATCACCTTTATCTCTCTCTCTCTCTCTCTCTCTCTCTCTCTCTCTCTCTCTCTCTCTCTCTCCTGAGACTTAAGTACTTGGTCGTTAAGTGACCTTTTTTCCACCATAAGCCTTTCCCCATTCTGGAGGGTCAGTACCAGAATGTCAAAGGTTTCCATCTTTCCAGAGATCAGATAAAGGCTTCCGTCTTTCCAGCGGTCAGATATGCCAAGAGAATCTTTATATGGAACAGTGTATACACTAACATGAATAGAAGCACAAAATAAGTTTTTGATACATTTTCATGGAAAAAGAAAAAGCAATCCTCGCAACAAAAACCTCTACCATTTTAAAGATTCCAGAATATGGTGACATTGATTTGGCTTTATATAACGTCATGGATAAAACGGCCAGTAACACTAGAATATGAAGCTATAAAAAAGGACAGAAATAGATAAATAAGGGAATATAAAACTATAGAGAGATAATGGAACAGCGTAAAAAAAAGTGTGACAGAAACGAATAATTATGAAAAGATATATACAGTACACAGATAATGGAAAAGCTATTTAAAAAATAAAAGGGTGAGTGTGACAGAAATAGATAAATAAGGAAAAAGAGAAATATAGACAAATAGGGAAAATACTATAAAAAGGGTGTGAAAGAGATATAAATTCAAGGAAAGGGATATGATAAACAGCGTGAAAGGAATAAACAAAAAAAAATAAGGAAAAGCTATAATAAACTGTGATAGAAATTGAAAAATAAGGAAAAAAAATATATAAAGGGAGGACCAAAATTAGAAACATATGGATAAAGCTATGATAAAGGGTGTGAAAAGAATAAACAGATAATGGAAAAAACTATAAAAATGCTGTAACAGATATATGAAAATAAGGAAAAAGCTATAAAAATGGTTATGACAGAAATGAACATATGAGAAAAAAGATATAAAATAGAGTACGACAATAATGGACATGTAAGGAAAATCTATAAAATGGGTGTGTCGAAAATAGAAAAATAAGGGTAGTGCTATAATAAAGGGTCTGAAAGAAATGGACAAATATGGAAAAAGCTATAAAAAGGGGGTGTGCCAAGGAGAGAAAAATAAGGAAGAAGCTATAAAAAGGGTGTGACAGAAATGCAAAAATAAGGAAAAATCTATAAAAGGGTTTGAAAAAATAAGCAAAGAAAACGTAATAAAAAAAGGTGTGCCCAAAACTGAAAAATGAAGAAAAAACTAAAAAATGGTGTGACAGAAATGGATTATTAGAGAAAAAGTTTATTAGGTAAAATATGGAATTTTTAGTCGAGTTAATTCAATGGTGTTTTGGAGTGCTCAGCTTTATTTAGTTGTATTTCACATTTAAATTGCAATATTCTTAAGGTCTTTTGCTCTGATTTCTATTTCTTTTTTACATATTTAAATTGATGATTCCTTTACACATAAGAGTTATTATTAGGCTAATTGATTTCTTTACTCATCCAGTGTGAATATATAATTGTGTTTAAACAACAACAACAACAACAACAACGATAATAATAATAATAATAATAATGATAATAATAATAATAATAATAACCAAAAGAGAACAGAGAATGGATGAAAATGTGATATGCGATAAAACAAGAAATTAATGGAAGGAGGCATTTTGATAAGTTATGGAAGGGAAAGAAGATGAATTTGTAATGAAGCAAGACTTCGATGTTTTTTGGCCTGGAGGAAAAGATAAGAAGATTGTACAATGAATAACACATTGCAGGAACAATGAGTTATATGTTCCATGTTTGGTGGACGAGATATGAAGGATTTTTGAAGGGAAGGAAAATACTGGTATACAGAGAGAGAGAGAGAGAGAGAGAGAGAGAGAGAGAGAGAGAGAGAGAGAGAATGTGCTAATTGTTTGGACGTGGATACGATTCTTTTTACAGGAGAAAGGTCTCACGAAACCTAGGAAGACTTTACCCACGAGAGAGAGAGAGAGAGAGAGAGAGAGAGAGAGAGAGAGAGAGAGAGAGATCACTAGGTTATTTTCTAGATTTGTTTGGACGTGAACACGATGATATTAGGAAGACTCTACCAATGAGAGAGAGAGAGAGAGAGAGAGAGAGAGAGAGAGAGAGAGAGAGAGATATTTTCCAACGTACAAAAAAAAAAAAATGATTTCATGAGCAAACAAAACTTGAAATTTGTTTATGAACTTTTAGTAAGTTGACTCCACAGCGCTTCTAGCGGAAGAGAAGTAAAGATCTCCTTTTATCTTTAATCAATTTTTATCTTGTGTTGACCTTCTTGGAGGAGAGTCTTTAGATAGGAATTTATTCCTTCAATGAATAAAAGTACGAAGGAAATTTGGATTTTGTTGTTAAAAGAGGTAGAAAGCAAGTACTGTTCGTGAGTTAACGGAGAAATTGTACTGTAACGATATTGAAAAATTAAAAAATTATACACAAATATATTATTATTTGGCAATTGAAAATATTCATCATCATCATCATCATCATCATCCTTATCATTATCATCATCGGTGACAAAAGGATGAAAATAAGAAATAGAAAGAGGAAAAGAATGAAAATTTGACAAATTATATATATATATATATATATATGTATGTATATATATACATATAGATATATATATATATATATATATATACAGAGAGAGAGAGAGAGAGAGAGAGAGAGAGAGAGAGAGAGAGAGTAACAGTACAAAAAATAATTTTTTTTTCAAAGAAACAGAAATTTATATGATAAATGACCATAGTTAGAATATAATATGTAAATAAATGTTTTTATCTAATCAAGAAATTCACGTTGATTTCCATGAAAACTGAATACTTGAACTTAATGAAGAAACCTGTATTGAATACCTGGTTAGATTAAAAATCAAAAAATATAAAGCAAAGTTATTGAAGAAAAATATCCTTCAAAATCTGATCGAATCAAGAAGTAATTAAAGCTTCTTAAATGTGCAATAAGAAAAAGGGAATAAGAAAGAAGAGAAAACAAAAAACTAAAATCAGGGTATAAACGAAGCATTTGTGTTGAATCGTAATCTTCGTCCCCCTTTCAATCTGGGAGTAAAATAACGTGATTTTATCCGAGTAATCAAGGATGATATATGATAACGTTGGCATCACAACTAACTGCTATTGTTCGAATTCTCTTCATAAATCGCCCTAATGAACCCTAAATGGAACGTATCCAGTTAGTGGCGAGAGGAAGGTGGGAATTAAACGCTTGAAATTTGGGGAATATATGGAAATTATGCCGATCATACGTCTGGGCTCGCTCAATTAGACTCGGATTTATCCAGAGGGGAAATACAATGGATGCATTGATCATAAGAGCATCTCTGAGGCAGATAGGTTTTGGTAATGTTTCTAAGAAATTATGAGGTGAAGATACTCCTTTTTTATCACTTAAATCTAGTCTTAACTGAATGTTTGTAAACGTATATAAAATGTGTGAAAATAGAAAAGTCCAGTTTAAAACATTAAAGCAGAGAAAACTTAAGAATGTAAGATAATATTACATTCCCAATGCTTCTCGTGGTTCTGAAAAATGTCGTACTCTAAAACTGACCTACATTGCCGATTAATAGAAAAATTTTAACACCAATGTCACTGCTGGTATAAGTTTTCCAAAATTGGAAGCAACTCGTTCATAACGGGATTAAATTTCAATAAAGAGAATTTTTTCAAAAATATATACCATTTAAAGGTGTTTACACGTCTTCCACTTCAAAGACGGCATCATGGAAGGAGCAAAGGTAATGCTACGGTCATTACTATGTCGAAGGTAAGTCAGCTTGATCTAGGTTTCCCACTATTCACTTGCAGAATGTAGATTATCTTATTTTCTCCCTATACGTTGAATGTTCAGACTTTGAAACGTTTTTTTTTATTTTTTTATTTTATTTTTTTTTCTAATGGTTAATATACCTTTTAGCCTTTTTTGGTTATATATAAATTACCTTTCGTTCCAGTAGTATCTATCAAATATAGTTAAAATGCTTTCGTTCAAGATTCGCAACTGATAAGCAGCATAGCTTTTGTAAAAGCCCCAGAAGGTGGAATCTACTTCTCGGTATCTTTTCTGATCCATACCGATGACTCAGAGAAAGACTTCGGTTGACAACGACTCCCTAAAAACATCCTTCACCCATGGAGATGGATTTAAGTCCTCGCATAGAATAATATGGCCCATTTGGGTACAAAGAACTTTCTCCTAGGGTCCTTTATCGGCCTTTCCTTAGAGCAAGAATAAATGGATGGGTATTTCTTGGACTGTCTTTAGAGTTTGATAACAGAAAAGGATTCTTTTTCTTATAACTTCCGATGACAGAGAGAGAAGTATATGATTCCTTTGTATTAAATTGTTGGCTGTGTTACGCCCGATCATTGATGTCTTTGAAATATATAAAAGAGTTCGCTGTTATTGCTATTATTGTCACCTTCATTATCATCATAAGTTGGATAACATACCTATATAAAAGGTCACAATAATATACTGATATTTTCTTTACGAAAATGCTTCCAGTGACTTAGATCTCTCTCTCTCTCTCTCTCTCTCTCTCTCTCTCTCTCTCTCTCTCTCTGTAAATTTTTCCGTGGTCGTTGGCAAACCAATAAAATGGATAATAATTCAGAGGAATGAGTAACAATGAAATATCGTCATATATCAGAATAATGAGAGAAGATTTGTGAGGGAGTAATAGAGGAATAGAAAGTAGAGATGGAACACAAGAGGAAAAATTTTATCCAATGCATTTTCTTGAGATGAAATAAAGAGAAACATCAGTGATGAAAGACCAGGAAATATTAATGACTCTTTAGGATGAGAGAGAGAGAGAGAGAGAGAGAGAGAGAGAGAGAGAGAGAGACAGAGACAGAGAGAGAGAGTGTTCCCTTTCATTTTCATATCTCAACCTATTGCCCTGGATTATATTTTCCTAATTCATTCACTCTCTACCTCATATTCCGCTTTCCCTTCGTCAGACGAGACATCTTCTCTCATCATTTTCATCATTATATCAGACGATATTACTTTCGTTCTGGGTTACTCCTATTTATTTTCATCCGTTTTTATCGTCTATATTTCCATTTCATCAAGTGAGCTTCCAGAATTCGCTAGATATCTTTTTACCCTTTCTTCATTCCATCACCTTTATCCTCTCTCTCTCTCTCTCTCTCTCTCTCTCTCTCTCTCTCTCTCTCTCTCTCCTCCTAAAACTGAAATATTTTCTTTAAATGACGTTTTTTTTTTATCTTAAGCCTTTCATCATTTTGGAGGGTCAGCACCAGAAGGTCAAAGGCTTCCATATTTCCAGAGGTCAGATATGGCAAAAGAGTTCTTATATGGGACCGTATGTGCATTAACAAGAACGAGAGCGCAGAATAAGTTATTAATATTTTTTTATGGAAAAAGAAAATGCAGTTTGAACAACAAAGACATCTACGTTTTTTAAGATTCCAGAATATGGAGACATTGATTTGGTGTTATATAACGTCACATATGAAAAGGCCGCTGACACCAGAATATAAAGCTATAAAAATATGCGACAGAATGGATAAAAAAGGGAAAGTGAAATACAGACAGATAATTGAAAAGCTATATAAAATGGTGTCACAGAAATAGATGAGAAAAAGGACTTAATATAGATAGATAATGGAAAAGCTATAAAAAATATGTGACACAAAAAGATAGATAAGAAAACAGACAAATATAGACAGATAATGGAAAAGCTGTAAAAAAGGGTGACTGGGACAGAAATAGATAAGTAAGGAAAAAGAAAAATATAGCTATAAAAATAATGTGAAAAAATATAATATCAAGGAAAATTATATAATAAAGGATGTGACAAGAATAAAACATTAAGGAAACGTTATAATAAAGTGTGTGACAGAAATGGACAAATAAAGAAAAAAAAAATATAAAAAGTGTTTGAAAATGTAATTCTTGAACTAGTCAGACACTTAGACAACCAATCTGCCTACAGAAAACTATACTCTACGGAGAAAGCCATCTGCCCTGTTGTAAATGATATGCTAGAAGTGATGGATGAAAATAAATGTGGTATCTTATTACTGCTCCATCTCACTGCTGCTTTTGATAGAGTTGTGCATGAACTACGACTAAATGATCTACGGTCCATCAGAGTTGAAGCTCAAGCCTTCGAATACCTAAAAGAATACTTAGTTGGTATAAATTACTGTGTACAAATTGGAAGCTCTTATTCATCATATGACCCCTTAAATAGAGGAGTACCCCATGGGAGTGTACGTGGCCTAATCTTATTTGGCATCTATACTATTGGTACATCGAAAATACTACAAAGGCATGACGTGAAGTTCAAACTATTTGTAGATGACACGCAATTTTACTTCTCCATAAATGATATACATGACACAACTGAAACTCTAAACCGAATCCTTGATAGTGTTAGAGAATGGATGATATTTAAACAACTAAAATTAAATGAGAATAATACTGAATTCATGGTGGTGGGTAAGAGAAACAGCATGAAAAACTTGGGTGATATTCAAATGAACATAAATAATGACTTGGTGCCGATATCTAGTAAAGTTCGACATCTAGGTGTATTTCTTGACTGTAACCTGTCTCTAAATGCCCAAATAAATAATGTAATAAAAATTGCTGGTTATCATCTAAGAAATATTGCGTTTATAAAAAAGTGCCTGGATGAAAATTCTGTAAATAAACTTGTGATAAACAGTGTTATTACCAGGACTGACTACTACAACTATTACAATTTACCAAAAGTGCAACTTAAGAAATTACAGACCATAACAAACAGAGGAGCAAGACTGATAAAGGTGCCCCACCTAGGGAAAGTATCAGGCCTATAGTAATCGATTTACACTGGCTCACGATTAAAGCGAAAATCGAATTTAAATATATGTACAATAAACCACCAAGTTATCAGAACCGGTCGTCCAAATTACTTAAGAGAGTTGCTACGTATTGCGCAGCAACAAATCGTGTGAACACGAGAATAGTTACAAATGGCTTCAAACTATTGGAACCTAGATATATGTCTACTTTAGGCTCTAGAGCCTTTAAATATTCAGCTCCGAGACTATATAAAAAGCTCCCACGAAACATTCGAATGATTGAAGACATTAAGGCTTTCAAAAGAAAACTGAAGACTTTCTTATTTATAAAATCATACAACAGTGACTATTTAACAGTAAATGTAGAATACGTGATCTGAAACGATAAATACCCTGAAAGAACCAGGTAAAACGACAGCGGAGGTCCTGTGGGGAGTAGGGTTCTCCTACTGTATAGGACCGGAAAAGCAGCCATCTAAGTAAGAAATAGAAAAATAGGGATAAATCTGTAATAGAAGGTGAGACAGAAATAGACAGATAAGGGAAACACTATAATAAGGGTGTGTCAGAAATAGAAAATTAAGAAAAAAACCCACAAAAAACTGCGACAGCAATGAACAGATAAAGAAAAAAAAATCATAAAAATGGTGCGACAGAAACGGAAAGATAAGGAAAAAAAAGACATAAAAAAGTGAGAGAAAAATGAATATATTTAAATTACAATATTCTTGTGGTCTTTTTGCTCTGGTTTATATATTTTGTGTTATATATTTAAGATGATAAATCCTTTACACATATTCGTTATTAATAAGTTGATTAAGTTTATTAATTGCTTCACTCATTAACTACGAATATATAATTGTGAAAATAATAGCAACAACAATAAAAACAACAACAACAACAACAACAACAACAACAATAACAAAAATAACAACAACAAAAACAAGATTGATAATAATAATAATAATAATAATTATAATAATTATAATAATAATAATAATAATAATAATAATAATAATAATAATAATGATAATAATAATAATAATAATCATAATCACGAGAGGAGGAAGGATGAATAGGAATGGGATAAACAATAGAATAAGAAATCATTGCAAAAATGAATTTGAGTAAATTGTAGACAGGAAAGAAGAGATGCAGAGAACTGACGTGATAAGCGGAGTTAAATATGTAAAGATGCAACTTCGATGTTTTTTGTCCAAAAGCAAAAGGTAAGAAGATTGCACAATGAATAACACATTGCAGGAACAGTGAGTTATACGTTCCATGTTGGGTGCACAAGATATGAAGGATTTTTGAAGGGGAAGAATATATCTGTATGGAGAGAGAGAGAGAGAGAGAGAGAGAGAGAGAGAGAGAGAGAGAGAGAGAGAGCACTAGCTTATTTGCTAAATTTGTTTAAACGTGAACACGATGATACTAGGAAGAATCTCCCAATGAGAGAGAGAGAGAGAGAGAGAGAGAGAGAGAGAGAGAGAGAGATTTTCCAAGGTATAAAAATATAAGTAATTTCACGAGCAAACAACGTAGGATTTGTTTATGAACCTTTAGTAAGTTGATTCCACAGCGCTTCTAGCTGAAGAGAAGTAAAGATCTCATTTTATCTTTAATCAGTCTTCTTGTGTTTACCATTTTGAATATATTCCTTCAATGAATAAAAGTAGGAGGGAATTTTGGATTTTTATTGCTAACAGAGGTAAAAAGCAAGTACTTGTAGTGAGTTAACGAAATCTTTTTTTACAGGTATTGAAAACTGAACGAATTATACCAAACGACATTAGTTTTCGGCAATTGAAAATATTTAATATTATTATTATTATTATTATTATTATTATTATTATTATTATTATTATTATTATTATTATTATTATTATTATTATTATTATTATATAGTAACCGAACAATCGTAAATAAATTTGAAATCAGTGACAAACTGACGAAAATAAGAAATAGAGAACGAAAATTTATCTCAGACCAATTGGAAAACTTCACCAGGCAGTGGAATTATATTTACGAAATATATAGTTTTTTCCAAACATGATTAGGCCCTAAGGAAACAGACAATCCATTACTGTTCCGGCTCTTAATGAAGGAGTCAAAGTTCTGCATTTTTATTGGTATAATATATTGACGTAATTTTTGCTTTTGTTTTTGTCAGCCTTGTTACTGTATTTTTGATTTATGTAAAACTAGCATAAGATTTATTTATTAAGGATTCAATTGTAAATTTCATTTTATATATTTTGAAGTGCTGTTTAAACCTCCTCCCCGCTCGCTTAAAGATTTATAAGTGTCTAGTTTAACGCTTTTTGTGTTTTTCGAGTCCTTGGTGAGAAGAGACACCTGTGTTTAAATGCGAGGAACTCGACTGCTTAAGGATAGAGTTCAAGCTCGAGGCTCCCCTGACCTACTGCAGCAGCTGGCTTATGTGAGCTTTTCTGAGGATTGCGACAGCAATGTTTGACGGCTTTTAGCAGGTGAATTTCTGCCACCTGCAGTGATTTGCGATTCCTGTGTATTCTCTTTTGCAGTCCCCAGTGCCGACGTAGGAATCCCGGCTTCAAGGTGGACACAGGAGAGACAGCGCCTTCAACGCATCCTCGACATAAGAAGTTGTGGGAGCTTTGGAGCTCATGGTGACATATAGGGAGGCAGTTGCTAGGTAGGATATATTGTTTACTTTCTTTTTGGATTGGGACTCCATTTCCCTCCCTTTGATGAGGTGTCCTGCTGAGCTGCCCTTCCTAGGTAGCTAAGTGTTAGTAGTGTCGCTACCTTGGTTGGTGCAGGGGGTGATTTCATCCAGCCCAAAAGAGTGTGAAAATACATATTTATATTTTTTTTCTCTTGTGTGTGTGGTTAATAATTTAAATGTTCAACTCTTTCGTTGAGAGTTTGGTGTTTCCCGTTGGGGAATTTTGGCAATTATTAATTGTTAATTATTTGTAAATTGTTAGTTGTTAATTATTAATTCTGATTGTATGGTATTCACAAGGCTGACTGTTCTAAATTTTTTGTTATTAAATATTGTTAAGTTTTCTCAAGTGTTTTCGTTTCCGCTGACCATTTTACTGCCGAGTATTTTTGTAAACACTGACCTCTCTTATCGTGCAATAAGAACTTGCACCACGGCCCGACAGTGGTCGTAACCATAGGATATCTTGTAATGTTTTCTTAATCAGAAAAAAAAAAATATTTCTTGAAACTGATAAATATAAAAATCTGATTCATACAACCCCTACCACTTTTAAAACCACCCTATAATTCTAAGATTACATTCTACTTTTTATCCTTAATCCTATTAATCAGTATTCTACCATACACTTTTCCAACTACACTCAATAAGCTAATACCCCTTGAATTACAACACTTATGCACATCTCCCTCACCCTTATATAGTGGTACAATACATGCATAAACACAATCTACTGGTACCATTGACAACACAAAACACATATTAAACAATCTCACCAACCATTCAAGTACAGTCATACCCTCTTCCTTCAACATCTCAGCTTTCACACCATCCATACCAGATGCTTTTCCTACTCTCGTTTCATCTAGTTCCCCTTCTCACTTCCTCTCTTGTAATCTCACTCACATTCTCATCCCCCATCACCGGCACCTCAACACCTGCAACACCATTCATATCTGCCTCCCTATTATCCTCAACATTCAGTAAACTTTCAAAATATTCCGTCCACATTTTCCTTGCCTCCTTTCCTTTTAACAACCTTCTATTTCCGTCTTTCACTGTCTCTTCAATTCTTGAGCCAGCTTTCCTTACTCTCTTCACTTTTTTCCAAAACTTCTTATTCTCTTCATATGAATGACCCAATCCCAGAACCCACCTCCAGTCAGCTGCCCTCTTTGCCTCACTTACCTTGCGCTATATTTCCACTTTTTTCTCTCCATATCTTTCATACTTCTCTACACTATTTCTTTGCAGCCATTCTTCAGAACACCTCTTTTTTTCTTCCCTCCTTCATTCCTCCATTCAATGCCCTTTCTCCTACTGCCTCCAACAAACTTCTTGCCACACACATCACTTGCATTCCCAACAAAATTTTCTTTTGCTATATACATACATACATACATGCATACATATATGTGTATATATATATATATATATATATATATATATATAAACGTCTTCCGCATAATGAAGAATAGACTGCTTCAGAACTGATATTTAAACTGTCGGAGGAAAAAAAATTATTTTGTATTAGTATTTGAACACCGAATCTGTGTTCAAACTAAACCAATGTCAAGTAGTTTATCTAACCATCGTACAAGTTCTAGTAAATCATATGAATGTGCATTTGAATAGAATGTGTTAAAAAAGGTTAAAACTAAGACAGTCCTTCAGCAGTCGCGAGTTCCACATAAGAACTATCCAGTGAGTACATACATTAAGATCAATAATTAACGAGCAATTTTGTTATCTCCTTTGGCTATTTGCAATCCAATGAAGATAAAAGACCACTGTAAGCAAAACCTTTCACTGAATGTCCCAAAACTCGTAAAATTTTCTTCAGTCAGATGGCATATAAAACAGAAATAATACTATAGAAAGAAGTGGTGGAGCTTTTGATAATGGAAGGAGAATTCTTTAAAAATGTAAAGATAATTGCTAATACTAACTTGAAAAACAAGATAAGAACATTTTGGGACTCTCAATTCGTAAAATCAAGACGATATATAAATTCTAGGGTCAACCTTTCATTGAATGCGAGATGATGCAGATATAAATAATGCATAAATAATTCCATCATCATCATCATCATCATCATCATCATCGCCTCCTACGCCTTCTGACGCAAAGGCTCTCAAAGGATTCATTGGTTAAATTCGTCAAATGATAGCCAGTTCCTTGTGATGCAGAGTGACTATCTAAATAAGGCAAGTGACCCTTGGCGGTAAATTCCGATTTCAGTATGATCATCCGCTTAACATCTTGTCTATAACTTTAAACCCAATACAGAAATTGCTTCACTAAAAACCAAAATAATTATTGGTTCAACCATATCCTGAATCCTTGGATCATTCATAATGCTTTTTCAGAAGCATTGGTGATGTTTGCTTCTGTAGGTTTTATTATTACCATAAATATTATCATTATTTTTATAATAAATGGTGGTCTACCCTTAAATCTGCACTCTTTGGTGTAGAGGCAACAGTTCCTTTTTTACTCAATCCAGATGTCTTGTCACTCACTGTTCAAATGAAAAGGTCACCTTTTGGCTGATGTTTTTGACAGCAGACCTAGTAATGAAAAACTTGAACTTTCTCATTCCTGTTTTCCAGAGGCTAAACTTACTAAAATAAATGAATGGGTATTTTTTTGGACTGTCTTTATAGTTTGATAACGGAAAAGGATCCTTTGTGTAATTACTTCCGATAACTGTTAGAGAAGTATATTCTTTCTATGTATTGAACTGTTGCTTAGGATAAGCACCTTGATGTGTTTGTTAATCCGAAGAACGATTGAAACATAGGAGAAGTTTCCTGTTATTGTCATTATTATTGTCCTCATTAGTATAAATACATACCGTACTTCTATAAAATGTCACGATAATTTTATGATATTTTTCTTTACGAAACTGCTTACAAAGACTTAAATAATTCTCTCTCTCTCTCTCTCTCTCTCTCTCTCTCTCTCTCTCTCTCTCTCTCTCCTTGCATTTTATTTATGAAACTCATATTTCTTCTCCCAAGACATTTTTGCTTGGTTTGTCCGTGCAATAAATGAATAATAATGTTCATCATAATTCTTCATAGTTTCACCCCTTGATTTCCATCGATATTCTTAGTACTTCTTGTGTAAAACTTGGTTCTTCCCTCATTTACTCCCTCTGCTTAATTTCTCCTGTCATATTTTATACATCTTGTCAAAAGATATTACACTCGTTTATCGCATACCAATCTTTATCATTATTGGTTACTTTTCATCTTTCTTTTTCATTTGTTATATTCTACTGTTAATTCGTGTTATGTATTTCATCTCTTTTTCTTCCCCTTTTCACCCAACTTCTATCACGTTGTAGTTTTTACATGATAATTTCTTTGTTCGCTCGATTGTTGCTGTCTCCTCTTAATTCATATAAATTTTTTATTATGTTACATCAACAACAACACCAACTTTACCGTTTCTAGACCACTGCAGGACAATGGACTTTAGTAGCATTTTGGTCATGTCTCTGTTTTGGCCAATTTTTCATTACAACGCTGGCCAGGGTGGATTGGAGATGGTAGGGTATTTTAGTCTGATTGCTCACAGCGAACCCACCTAGTAAGGGTAACCATGGATAGGACAGCTATGCTGATCACGGCAATACACACACACACAAACACACACACACACACACACACGCACACACACACACACACACACATATATATATATATATATATATGTGTGTGTGTGTGTGTATATATATATATATATATATATATGAATATATATATATATATATATATATATATTCTATTTATTTATTTATTATCACTATCACCGTTACTAGTGCAAAGTGGAAAAAAAGCCTCATATATGTCCTTCCACTTGCTTTTGTTTATGGTATTTCTATGGCAGTCCACACCTGCAAAATTTCTCCGTTCGTTAATCCGTCGTGTTCTCTTACTTCCACTGCTTATTTTGCAATCTCTGGTGACGCATTCTCTTATTCTCGATGGCCATTCATTATCTGTCATTCTCATCATATGTCCTGATAATGCCCATTTCTTTTCCTTATTTTTTGTCAGACTATTTTCTACTTTATTTTCCTTTCGTATAAATAATACTCTTTTTCTGTCTGTTAGTGTTATTGTCTTTATTATTCTCTTCATAAATCATAGAGTTGTAACTAGTTTATATTCTAAAGCTCTTGCGAAGCTCAAAATTTCTGATGCATAAGCTAAAATTGGTAGTATAATCCCATGAAATTTCTTTTTAGAGAAAGTGGCATTCTACATTTCATGATTTAATTTAATTTACAAAAGGTACACGGTCCCATGCTTATCCTTGTTTTAATTTCAGTCTCGTGTCCTGGGGAGCAAATTACTGTCTGTCTCTCTGAATTTTTATTGAATTACTATGTTATCTGCAGATTTTCAGTTGTTAAAGTATTCCCCTTTAATACTGATTCCTAAATTTTCCCATTTTAAATTTCGAAATATTCTGAGCATGCTATAAATAATTTCAGAGGGATTGAGACTCCCTCTGTAATTCACTATTTATCAGAATTTACTCACCATTTTTGTGTAATTTTAGGGTTGTTGTATTTCCTGTATAGATATTTCCAAGTGTTATGACATGAAATTCATCTCTTTATTGTCTTTGAAAGGCTTTCTTTACTGCTGAGGTTTTTTACATTATCAAAAGCTTTTTCATAGTCTATAAATGCCATGCATAGTGGTTTGTCATACTCTTCACATTTTTCCATTAGCTGCTTAATTAAGTGGATATTGTTAGTTTTTTGCCCATCTGCTTTTAAAACCTGCCAACTCTCTCGATTGATTAAAGTTTGGCTGTCATTCTATTCGGCATAATATGATCTTTGTATATATTTATTTATCACGGAGAGTAAACTAATTAGGCGATACTTTTTAAGGTTTTTTGTGTCACCCTTTTTGCAAATTAGTATGATAATAAAGTTTTTAAAAACTGTATGTTTAGAGGATTTTTGAAGAAACTTTGTGTAAAGTTCAACTAGTTTTATTGTTCTAAAATCTCCACCATATTTTATTAAATCTATTGTTATGCCATCTTCTCCTACTGCTTTCCCATTTTTCAGGACTTTATTGCTTTCTTTACTTATCCCAATGTTAAGCTTTTTACTGATTCGGGTGTTTCATTATATCTATTGGCAAATAGTAATTTTTAGCATCTTATGGAAATTCTCTCTCTCTCTCTCTCTCTCTCTCTCTCTCTCTGTATATATATATATATATATATATACAAATATATATATATATATATATATATGTATATATATATATATATATATATGTATATATATATATATATATATATTTGTATATATATATATACATATATATATATATATATATAGATATATATATATATATATATATATATAATATCAAAATAATGAGAGAAGATTTCCAAGGGAACAATAAACGAATAGAATGGAAAATGTTATCCAATGTATTTTGTTGAGTTGAAAATAAAGGAGAATAACTGATGAAAGGCCACGAAATATTAATGATTTTTCCGGATGGTGAGGGAGATACATAAGGAGATAAGGTATCAAGCAAGAAGCTTTGAGAGAGAGAGAGAGAGAGAGAGAGAGAGAGAGAGGAGAGAGAGAGACCCTTGGTTTTCATCTCATCCTATTGCCCTGGATAATATTTCCCTAACTCGTCCGCTCTCTACCTCATATTCCGATATCCCTTCCTCAGACGAGACATCTCTCATAATTTCCATCACTCTGACAGACGATATTACTTTCGTTCTCGGTTATTCCTATTTATTATCATCCATTTTTATCTTCTATTCTTCCCTTTCCCCAAGTGAGCTTCCAGAATCTGCTAGATATCCTTTTACCCTTTTTTTTTATTCCATCATCTTTATTCATTCTCTCTCTCTCTCTCTCTCTCTCTCTCTCTCTCTCTCTCTCTCTCTCTCTCTCTCACTAAATATTTTGGTTTTTAAATGACATTTTTTTCCATTATACGCCTTTCCCCATTTTGGAGGGTCAGCACCAGAAGGTCAGAGACTTCCATCTTTCCATAGTCTTTATATGGAACCAAATATGCTTTAGTATGAAAAAAAACAAAAACCTGGAATAGGTTATTAATAAAGTTTTAATGAAAGAGAAAAGGCAGTTTCAACAACAAATAATTTTACGTTCATTAAGATTCCAGAATATGGAGACATTAATTTGGCGTTATATAACGTCACGGATAAAAAGGTCACTGGCACCCGAATGTAGAGGTTATAAAAGGTGTGGCAGAAATTAATAAAAAAGCAAATAAAAATACAAATAGATAATTGAGAAGCTATATAAAAAGTGTGACAGAAATAGACATTTAAGACATAATGAAGGGTGTAACAAATATATACAAAAAATAAGGGAAAAACTATAAAAAGAGTGTGACAACAATAGAAAAAATAATAAAAGAAAAGTGACAACAATAGAAAAATAATAAAAGAAAAGTGACATAAAAATGTGACAGAAATGGACAGATAAGGAAAAACCTATCAAAATTGTGAGAAAGGATTGTAAGAAATTAAGAAAAAACGGAAAAAAAAAGTTTGACAGATATGGACATGTAATATAAAAAATATAAAAAGGGTGTGAGACACATAGAAAAATAATGAAAAAGCTCAAATAAAGTGTGTGACAAAAAATGGACGGATAAGGAAAAAAGCTATAAACAAGAATATGGCCAAAATTGTATTATTTTATATTTAAGATGATCATCATTTTACACAATTGTTATGATTAAGTTTATTTATTTCTTTACTCCTTAAGTACAAATATATAATTGTGTGAAAATAATAACAATAACAAATACAACAAAAGAAGTATTATTAATAATAATAATAATAATAATAATAATAATAATAATAATAATAATAATAATAATAATAATAATAATAATAATAATAATAATAATAATAATCAAGAGAGTAGAAAAGATGAATGAGAATGGGATATGAGATAAAACAAGAAATTAATGCAAAGAGGAATTTGAATAAATAGTGGACGGGAAAGAAGAAATGCAGAGAACTGACGTAATAAGCGGAGTTGAATCTTTAATGATGCAACACTTCGATGTTTTTGGCCAAGAGGAAAAGGTAAGAATATTGCACAATGAATAACACATTGCAAGAACAGTGAGTTATACGTTCCATGTTGGGTGTACGAGATATGAAGGATTTTGAAAGGGAAAGAAGATATCGGTAGAGAGAGAGAGAGAGAGAGAGAGAGAGAGAGAGAGAGAGAGAGAGATTTGTTGACTCCACAGCGCTTCTACCTGAACAAAAGTAAAGATCTCATTGTATCTTTAATCAATC
>NC_090741.1:89255889-89258389 GCF_036898095.1 Palaemon carinicauda | reverse complement strand
TTATTACTTACGAACTACGTCAAGAATTTCATGAGGACAAAATAAGGTGAAAGGTATTGTAATGTTCAAAAATAAAATAATAGAGTAATATTAGTAAAATTAAAAAAAAAAAAAAAAAAAGCACTGTAAAAAGATTTTTGAAAAATGATAAAAATAGATAATTCAAAAATTTCACAGTAAAAGATGTATTCATTACAATACTGTTGAGCAAGAAAAGTAATTCATAATACCATATTTAATTTATATATCTACCTATCTGTCTATCTATGCCTTGATAAGGACAATTCCGGTTATCTGAGTTTACTATTTTACAATCCTCTCTCTCTCTCTCTCTCTCTCTCCTCTCTCTCTCTCTCTCTCTGTCCTTCCCATTTTCTCATGTGGCCACAAAGTTTACGTGAAAAAAAAGATTTCCCCTCAAAAGGCAATTAATGGGTTTAACATGATGGCTTACAAATGAGAGAAAAACGAAACTTTACTCGGCACCAATTACCCAACACATCAACAGTTTTCTAAATCCCTCTCGTTACGAGTTGATTTACAGCTTCCGCTATAACCCAGCTAGAAAAGGTCTAAGTTTGCTTATAATTAGGGAAGGTGCCACTTCTCCCATTACAACCTTCTGTCTTTACTCCCAGGTCGCTTAAAATACATTAATATACGGCAGAGCCGCGTCGCTATAGAGCTTCAGTATAGCCCCACTATAAAGGATTGAGATTTTACCCTTGATTAGCGACGGAGCCATGTCTCCCCTACATTGAAGTAGTCTTTAGATACAGTTTGTTTGATATACGGTAAGATGTGGCAACATTGCAGTAGCATAACAAGTAAGGGTTGAGGATATTTCTGGAAGGAAATAGTCTATCCCAAGATTATCAATATTTAATCTCAGTTCGTATAATAAATGGAAAGAAATGGTTAAGCCGTAAATAAAAAATTAAATAAAAAAAAAAAAACTCCATCTACCCACAACTGCAGTTTTCCATGAAAGGCGAAGACTATGAGACCAGCTTTAAACTCCTTAAGTCTAAACCTTTTATAGCTAAACTGTAGGAACATAAAATAATAAAGTAAAATACTCCCCAAAATACATTCTTTATCGTCTTATGATCTTTTAGCCAAAATGCCATATTGGCGCATAAAATTTTGATATCTAAGTTATTTAAAGATAATTAAACCGGTCTTTCTATAAACAATAGCGGCAATATAAGATAAGGTAGACACGACAACACTGATATTTAGATTCTTTTACAGGGCTGACGTGCGCAGGAAAAGAAATTCCTTCTAATTTTGTTTACATTTTGGCCAATTAAGTATAATTTCCCCTAATGAAATTGTCTATTCTGGAGAATAGAGAATCCATATGAATAGGTAATCAACAACAACAATAATAATAATAATAATAATAATAATAATAATAATAATAATAATAATAATAATAATAATAATAATAATAATAATAATAATAATAAAAACTATTTCACAAATCAATTTGAAACTAAATCAATTATGCAAACTACAGAATATCGAATATTTTAACACTAGTGTACGCGACCCGTCAAAAATGATAGCTAAATATTTAGATAATAATGCCCTTACATAGATTGAACCCTTCTAACACCGTTCCCGTTCTCTTAAATACAACCCGCGTGTTCGGCAATTTGTGGGGGAATGTGGTTCTGAGCACCTTTAGGGGTATCCTATCTCACCACGGTATGACTACTTTTTCTCCACACTACCCGAAGGACGGGGGGAGAACGAATAGTCATATCTTTGGCATTGCCGCTCAGAGTGAGAGGACAGAATTATATTTGTATATATATTATGGGAGGAAGATTTGTATCAGAAAGTAAGAGTTAGGAGGATTGAAAAGATTATATTGAAAATAAAAACCCAAAATCCAACCATTAATAATAATAATAATGATAATAATAATAATAATAATAATAATAATAATAATAATAATAATAATAATAATAATAATAATAATAATAATAATAATAATAATAATAATAATAATAAAGAGGGAATTAAACCAAACAAAACGAGGTGGATATTTTTGACCAAAAATCACAAAAAAAAATGGTATCAATTGAGCAAGGGCAGCATTTCTATTGCATGGAATGGACATATTCACAGAATATTTTATGAAATTGGTGAAATACATTTCATTTATGTTTACTTTCTCTTCATTTAGAAATAGTTTTTAGTAAAGTTTACGCAGCAAACTGTATTTTAAACCTAAATATTTCATACAATAATCGATCTCATATCTATAAAGTCTCGAAAGATAGAATTCGGGCTCTCTCTCTCTCTCTCTCTCTCTCTCTCTCTCTCTCTCTCTCTCATATATATATATATATATATATATATAGATAGATAGATAGATATGTATATATATATATATATATATATATAAAGTGATTAAGAAATAAAGATTTAAATCTCACCGAGAATTTTATCTTTATTTCAACGAAAGCAGAATACTTGAACTTAATGA
>NC_090741.1:89245889-89250889 GCF_036898095.1 Palaemon carinicauda | reverse complement strand
CTCTACTTTTGTTTAATAGATTTGATTTAACTTGTATTTTTCATATTTCTCTATTTTTCCCTTTACTATTCCCTCCATTCTTTTACATCCGTTCGTTTGTGTTAGATTAATCTGACCTTGTAGGAAATGTGTTTATGTTGAACAGGGTGACATAAGTCTCTCTTGTTAGTCTATATATTTTCTATTTTAACGTTGTAACCGTTCTGAAAAAAAAAATATGTTATTTTAATTGTTAATTACTTTTCATAGTTTATTTCCCGATATCCTTTCATCATTGGAATATTTTTCACTGTTGGAGTTCTTGGGTTTATAGTATCATACTTTTCCAAGTAGGGCTGTAGCCTAGTTAGCAGCAGTAGTAGTAGTAGTAGTAGTAGTAGTAGTAGTAGTAATAATAATAATAATAATAATAATGACTTGCTATTTGTATAAAAAGTATATTTAAAATTCTTGTGTGATCTAAAAAACGCTTGATTCTTGTTTTGCTGACTAAAAAAGAATGTTTATTACACTACAGCAGTACCTTGGTTTATGAGTTTAATTAGTTCTGGGTTCGAGCTCAGCCTAAAGATCTCGTTCCCCCAAAAAAAATATTTTTCCCATAAGAAATACGGGAAATTCACATGATGCAGTGCACATGGTAATAATCAAAATTATGCATTCATTTTTGAAAAATTATAATGGTAATTGTTAAACAATTTGCAACCCCTAACATAAGAAATTTATAATAATTGAAAAGTAAAAATAGAAATATTGACAAATTAACTCGTGCTTTACCTATGAGGAGTGTTGTTGCTGGTTTGAGAGGAGGAGGAGGAGGAGGAGGAGGGGGAGGAGGAGGAGGAGGTAGTTAATGCTTGCAGGAAGAATGTCTCTCCATAAAAGCTTTTGGTAAAATATTGAACGTCATTTGATACTACTAACTATGTAGCATAATTTACACTTTCACGAAATTATTTGTATTTTGTTTCCACTATTATAATCAACTATGAGAAGGAACCCATCTAGAGACATCTGTGCTAGTCCTTGTTTTAAAATGTCATGAGAATGATACATCTGATGTTCAGTTCATAGACTCGCTGCCTGCCCCACAAAGCCTTACCTGGATGATGGGTTTCTAAACAAATTTCCTGCGTTTACCATATTTTCAACATCCTAATCTAACTTGAAGTGAAAGGATTGTCAGCTCCTCCCTCCTCTTCTAGTGGAATATCCTCCACAACTTCTTGTTGCTGCTCCTTATGAAACTCCATCATCTCCTCTGCCATCATCAGCTGCCTCTTCCGTGTGTACGAACTGTGAAAATCCAGTTCAGGAACACAATTATGCTACACTTTCCTCCAAACAGTATTAAGGGCTTTGTTGATAACCCCTTCCAAGGCATTGTCAATGTTTTTTAGGCTGTTGATAATTTGAAAACCTTTCTAAACTTCTGAAAGGGGATGCTTGATGCATTCGGTGAAATATTACTGGAACATTATTTTGTATAAAGCTCCTTTAAATTCTAGATCACATGCTGATAGCTGGGTTCGAGTATGAGAGAAGTGTTTGGTGGCAGGATATTCATTTTGATGAATTCGATCTCATCCATCAAGGTGTCTTCAAGGCCTGGAAGATGAACTAGAACGGTGACTATCTTAAAAAGACCCCTCGGATACAAGGCTAGTGAAGCATAGAGGTGAAACCTTAGACCTCAGGTTGGGGTCCATTGTATCACTAATATAAATTAAAACTTATTAAGGTATTAATATAAAGCGGATAGAGACCGGGAACGGGTACAATGTCTTTTAAAGGTTTGAAGGCAAATTATAACGGCAGAGGCAAGGGGAAGATAAATCTCTCCATTAACTCTCAACGAGGAAATAAGGGCACCTTAATAACATGGAAAGGAAAGCTTGAAACTGCCGACGCGACCCATGATAAATGGATGGTCTGTTCGCTGAGGTCGATGCAACCAAGTACACAAAAGAACTAATTAGGAATTTCGCTTCCGATTCCTCGCCTTTCCCGGCATGTTTTTATCCGTTCTTCCTTGAAGTTTGTGGCGAAAGGGTCAGATTGTGTATCTGACCCTGTTGCCAAAATCTTTGGTGTTTTGACTTTTTATGAGGATATGGAAAAGTATATGTAACTTGAAAAGAGAGATGATAAAGAAAAATGGTTAACTAGAAAGTAAAAACAATATGATAGTAAGAGTTAAGGGGAGTTTGATCTTGACATTTCTTAAAGTTTCAACCTGTCCCTGACCAACTTGATGAATGATGATCCCTGTTAAACTATAGACACATTGAACGGGTTTCAAAAGAAACTCGATAACAAACAGTGAAATATTGTACGTATAATCCGTGGACTCACCAAAAATATGGTAACAAATATTAGAAAAGATAAGAATTTTACCGAATTAAGGAGTAACCCTATACGAAGGTTATTAGGTTGCAAATATCATATTAGGACAAATAGAAAGATAGACTTCAATCAACCAAGAGAGTGGAAAGAATTTAATAGTGGCTATTCAACAACTGACCACACCCATGTAATTAACTAGCTGATGGAAAAATCAACTGATTATGAAAAAACAGTATTTATGACATCAATAGACTATGAGAAATCGTTTGATTCTGTCAAAATTTCAGCAGTAATAAAAGCCCTTCAAAGACAATGAATGTATGAGAAACATCTGATTGAGAATGGATTTAGACAGGGAGACCCCATCTCTCCTAAATTATTCTTAGCATGCCTAAAAAAAGTTAAAAAAAAAAAAAAAAAAATTAGATGAGGAAAATGTAGGAATTAACATTAAGGGGGAATATTTTCATAACTTAAGATTTAAAGATGACATAATTCTATTCAGTGAATCATGGGAAGAATTACAAAAGATGATAGATTTTAATAGAGAAAACATAAATGTAGGTTTTAAAATGAATATGAATAAAACTATATTAATGTTCAATGAAACTTCAGACAGACAACAAAATTAGTTATGGACGAAAGTCTAGAGATTGATAATGAATGTACACACTTGAGATCGACAGTAAGTTATTACACAGGAGATAAATCCGATATCAAACGAAGAATATGTATTAGATGGAGAGCTTTTGGTGAACAAAAAGGAATTTTGAAAAGTAAAATGCTACTTTTTCTAAAAAAAAAAAAAAAAAAAAAAAAAAAAGGTATTGAGACAGATGTTCCTACTTTTTTCAACTTATATATCATAAACTCGGAGCGTTGACACAGCCTTACAACATTATCTAGTTACAAACGAGGGAGCTATGAAAAAAATAGTGATTGGAATAACAATAGGAAACAACCAACATGGAAATATACGCGCAAGCTAAGTAGGGATTATTCTAACAATGTGTAAGAAAAAGAAATAGTCATTGTAGGACATAATGAGAATGACAGATAATCAATGGACAAGAAGAATAACAAAATGGGTCCCTAAAGATTGAAAAAGAACCATGGAAAGGAAAAGAAGACGATGCATTGATAAACAAAAGAAAATTTTGAGTGAATAAACTAGCATGGTAAAACTATTAACAGACGCAATTGGAGGGAGAGTTATAAGAACTTAAGATGTAGTGGTCTACTTACGGTTGATGATAATGGTGATTATATTATTATCATTATTATTATCATTATTATTATTAATATCCAAGCTACAACCCTAATTGAAAAAGCAAGATGCTATAAGCCCAGGGGTTCCAATATGGAAAAATAGCCCAGTAAGGAAAGGAAACAAGGAAATAAATAAATGAAGAAAACAAATTAACAATAAATCATTCAAAAAAAAGTAACAACGTCAAAACAGATATGTCATATATAAACTATTAACAACGTCAAAAACAAGTATGTCATATATAAAGTATAAAAAGACTCATGTCCACCTGGTCAACAAAAAAAGCATTTGCTCCAACTTTGAACTTTTGAAGTTTTACTGATTCAACTACTCGATTAGGAAGATCATTCTGCAACTTGGTAACAGCTGGAATAAAACTTCTAGAGTACTGCGTAGTATTGAGCCTCATGATGAAGAAGGCCTGGCTATTAGAATTAACTGCCTACCTAGTATTACGAACAGGATAGAGTTGTCCCGGGAGATCTGAATTTAAAGGATGGTCAGAGTTATGAAAAATCTTATGCAACATGCATAATGAACTAATTGAACGACGGTGCCAGAGATTAATATCTAGATCAGGAATAAGAAATTTAATAAACAGTAAGTTTCTGTCCAACAAATTAAGATGAGAATCAGCAGCTGAAGACCAGACAGGAGAACAATACTCAAAACAAGGTAGAATAAAAGAATAAAAACACTTCTTCAAAATAGATTGATCACCGAAAATCTTAAAAGACTTTCTCAATAAGCCATTTTTTGTACAATTGAAGAAGGCACAGGCCTTATATGTTTCTCAAAAGTAAATTTGCTGTCGAGAATCACACCTAAAATTTTGAAAGAGTCATACAAATTTAAAGAAAAATTATCAATACTGAGATCCAGATGTTGAGGAACCACCGTCCTTAACCTTCTTACAATCATACTTTGAGTTTTGTTAGGATTCAACTTCGTACCCCATAATTTGCACAATGCACTAATTTTAGCTAAATTTCTATTAAGGGATTCACCAACCCCAGATTCAGAAGATGAAATTGATGCAAAGAGAATAGCATCATCTGCATATGCAACAAGCTTGTTTTCTAGGCCAAACCACATGCCATGTGCGTATAGTATGAAAAGTAATGGGCCAAGAGCTACTCTGTGGAACACCGAATATCACATTCCTATACTCATTCTGGTGCCCGTTAACAACAACTCTTTGAGATCTATTACTTAAAAAATCCATAAGAATGCTAAGAAACGATCCACCCACTCCCAACTGTTTCAGTTTGAAAATAAGGACCTCATGATTAACACGGTCATAGGCAGCACTAAAATCAAGGCTAATCATACGAACTTCCTGACCACAATCAAGGGATTGCTGTACAGCATTGGATATTGTAAA
>NC_090741.1:89238389-89240889 GCF_036898095.1 Palaemon carinicauda | reverse complement strand
CATATTCATACCAAGCTCCTCCAAGATTTCTGGATTTTGTATCAGTCTCTCTGGTATCTTCATTTCAAGCAAAGTACAGTCTCAGTTGCGGTCTATTTTCCAGGACATTTCTTTTTTCTCGACCTCACCTCATTTCTTTCTATATTTCTTTCTCTTCCTCTTCCCCTTCCTTCGTTTTCATCTCTATTTTTCTTCACTGATTACCTTGTGCTGTGTGTTGCTTTCTGGGCACGAGTTGAGTATGAATGGTAGCTTTTAAAGATACACTTTTTGCCAAAAGAAAAAGAAAGAAACTCGCCCAAGCGAGAAGATTGATGTTAAGAGTTTACAATTGGTTTGCCAACTTGAAAAGAATGGAGGAAGTTCTAAGAGAAAGTGTGAGACAGGGAAAGGAAAACTGCTGGATATATTGAAGGACCAAAAGCTTTAAAACCAAATGGCCGTTGTACCCACAAAGCTCAAGAATGTGTATATATATATATATATATATATATATATATATATATATATATATATATATATATATATATATATATATATATATATATATATATATATATATATATATATATATATATATATATATATATATATATATATATATATATATATACATATGTATGTCTCTTTTCCGAAAAAAACAGTAAAAGAAAAATCATTCTCTATCCACACAGATAATAGGCAAGAGCATTCCTAAGCGGAAATATATATTAATCAAAACTATTCGTGAACATACACACATTCATAAAATACATAAAAACTATTCAGAAAATACATGAAATATTTGCGCTAAATATCTTTGTTTATTTAACAATAGACTTCAGAAACTCGCAAACATTTCAGTTTTTTTATGAATAGTTTTTATACAAACAAATTATTTTTGTTCCGTTAATTTTCTTATGACTTCTCCCATTCAGCGGTCGCCACAGCGGATCATCTTTCTCCATCTACTTTTATCCTCTCAATTCTCCTCTCTACTTATACCCACTGAATTCTTTCTGTTTCTATAGATTAGATCTTACTCTCTATTTTTATCCATTGAACCCTCCGCTCTACTTCTTTCCATTGAACCCTCCGCTCTACTTTTATCCACTGAATTTTCCTTTCTGTTTCTATCGAAAGAATCCTGCTCTTTACTTCTCTCTACTGAATCATCCTCTCTAATTCTATCCACAAAATCTCTTTACTGTTTCTATCGAAGGGATCCTGCTCTCTCCTTCGATCCATTGAGTTTTCCTCTCTATTTCTATGTATTGAGTTTTCATCTCTATTTCTATCCACTGAACACTCCCCTCTACTTCTATCCACTAAATCCCCTTCTCTATTTCTATCCACTGAGTACTCACTCCCTTCTACCTCTCTCCACTGAATCCAGCTCCCCATTCTATATAGTGTATCCTCCTGTCAAACCAACTGCCCTCTCTTCTCAGACCTCGTAGGCCTTCCTCTCCTCCTTCTACCTGGCGGCTCCATGCTTAGAATTCTCCTCTCGACATACTCATCATACTCGACATAACCACCATTGTCTTGCTTTCCTTGAATTGTTTTCCACCTGGCGGCTCCATGCTTAAAATTCTCCTCCCGACAAATTCATCATCTATTCTCTTCACTTAGCCTAACCACATTTCTCTTGCTTCCCTTGTCATGTTTTCAAACGTGATTGACATGTCTGTTAATTTTTGTTCCGCTAACTATCATTAATATTTATATATGGTTGCACTTACATGTTCCCAGACAACACCAGTTCCTGGCTTTCCCTCTACAAATAGCATTCCTAGCGTTCGCACCAGAAATGAAATCTAATCTGCATCGAGATAACGAAAATGAGGCATCCATTTTAAGTAGATATTTTCAAGAGTTACTTCTTGCATATAAAGTAATACTCCCTCTTTATTTTTCATTCTCGATTTTGGAATATGAGGGATTTATAACAAAGGAAATTTATTTCATTTAAACCCACCGCTCTCTCTCTCTCTCTCTCTCTCTCTCTCTCTCTCTCTCTCTCTCTCTCTCTCTCTCTCTCTCTCTCTATTTATATATATATATATATATATATATATATATATATATATATATATATATATATATATATATATATATATAATATGTACATATATATATATATATATATATATATATATATATATATATATATATATATATATATATATATATATATATATATATATATATAATAAGTACATATATATATATATATATATATATATATATATATATATATATGTATATATATATATATATATATATATATATATATATATATATATATATATAATAAGTACATATATATATATATATATGTATATATATATATATATATATATATATATATATATATATATATATATATATAAATATATATATATATATATATAATAAGTACATATATATATATAGATATATATATATATATATATATATATATATATATATATATATATATATGTATATATATATATATATATATATATATATATAT
>NC_090741.1:89225889-89233389 GCF_036898095.1 Palaemon carinicauda | reverse complement strand
CCACATTCAGTACACTTACCCCACGGCTCCTTGCACATTCTAGCATAATGACCATCCTTACCACAATTACCACAAATCACATTCATACGATTACTAAGACATCCACTCACTATGTGCCCAGTCATACCACACCGATAACATTTTACCCCCTTTCTCTCTCTTGCACTCGCTAATTCTATGACCTACCTCACCACATCAAAAACAAGCACATAGAGCACATCTACATTCACTCTTCTTATGCCCTACTTTCCCAACCTATAACACTTTTCATCACGGACACGACTATCTGACATACCTCATTGCACACTCACACTCTTATCCTTATTGCGCTAGTCACCCTGTCTAAATTCACCATTTTCTTGAACATTTTCTTCGTTACTTGCCCTAACACTCCTATCTAATACCTGATTAGCTATCCTCATTGGCCCTCTCAAAATTGCATCCTTATAACTACCAAATTCTATTATACTTTCTTCCATTCCAGTTCTTACGCTCACAGATTTACTTTCTTTCATGCACCTATCTAACTCATAATCCTCAACTATCTCTAGTATATCATCCCATATCAATCTCTCTTGCGTCCACCTCATTTTCTCCTTATGTTTCAAATGAATAAACTCAGCAACATTCTCGGGTAGAGTACCAAAAAACTTCTTCATTAACTCCTTATTCTCATTTATGCCTTCATCCCCATACTTCTTCCTAGCTAACGTTTCCAACCCACATAAATACATTGATATCGCTTCTCCTACATTCATCCGTGCCTCATCAAAATCATTCTGACGCTTATACCCAACACTCCCTTTTATACGTTTTACCTGCTAAATTATTCTCTTTTTCACACTTTCATAATCAACATTCCCTACACTCATTATCACACCATACATCGTCAACAAATACCCAGTCAAATATTCTCCTAACTCCCTAGCCCAAACTCTCTTACTATCACCATACTTATCCTGACAATACCTCTCATACTCCCTAAAAAATCATACACATCCCTACTGCTATGCTCATTGAACCTTTCACACCTCGGTATCTCTCTCATAAACACTCTTACAAACTTCAACTTCATTCTCACTATCTTCACTGCTTACTCCCTTGTTGCCTTCTTCCTCATTTGAATTTAATGAATCCACTTCAACACTTGAATTCCTATCCCCTTTCCACCCATTCACGATCATCCTCACTCTCATACTGACCTTTTCTTCTTTTCCCTCTTCATATCACTTTCACCTTTCTTCTCTTTCTTCCTATCACATTTCTGTTCATCCTTACTATGCCTAGTCTCTTTAACTTCACTATCACTAATACTATCACTATCACTTCCTTTCCCATTATCACTTACCTTAACCTTTTCTTCCACCAGCAACCCTTTACCTGTAGCAGAGGCCACCCCCTCCCCCCAACTGCGCCTTCACCCATGAACATTTTCATCATTCCCATTACGTGCCCCATCATAGCTCCCATTCATTCCTTATTCTCATGCATCCTTATCTCAACACCCTCTTCCAATCTCTCTACAGTTCCCTGAATTTCCCTCAGTTTCCTATGCATCTCCTCATTCTCACACCTTAACCCTTTATTCTCTTGCAGCAACTTCTCCTCTCGCTCCTTACTCAGCCGCAATTCCTCCTTCAAAACCCTTAATTGCTCCTCCATTTTTCATCAACCTTACTCCTAATACCGTCCTTCGTCTAAGAGTCAAACTTCCAATCCCACCTCGGCAGTCCCTGTTCGGGCTCCAAAATAATGTGGCGGGATGTCGCTAGAACAACCCCCACACCCTGAATCACTCGAACAGGCAATTATCTCCACAACACAAACTTTCCCCTTACGTTATCTAAACCAGATTCTAAGAAACAAAACGTATTCTTAGAACTATATTTCTTAAAACTAAAATAATTATTACCAAAACCATCCACAATCAAAATACTTAAAACTAATCATAAACTTAATATTAGATATACAAAACACGTAACACCCTCCAAATAAAAAAAAGACATATCAAACTTAAAACTAAACTTCACATCAGCACCCAAATATGTATGTTTATATGATATACTGTATTTTAATGGCACCGACACAGCCGTCCACACACCGCCGAACTGTCTTTTACGGCAAAACCACACCTTTGTGTTTAGCAATACACTGTGTGGCAATTTGCCACAACTACCTCCCGGATTTGGGTGTTGGATGTCATCATCGTCATCATAAACATCATCATCAACAGCAATCGTAATATTATTCGTTCAGGGTCATCAACATTTAACTAAATCTGAACAGTCGCATCCAATTCCTTATTATAAGCCAGGTCGTAAACGAATAATTTTACATTCCAAGAAAACCTCTACAAAGGAGAAATCACGGCTCAAAAAATAAACAATCACTTCCACGCTGGTCGAATCCAATAAATAAAATAATGATAATAATACAGCATTCAAACAAAACTGACTCTTGCTCCAATCAAATCCAAATAAGCATTCACCTAAGACATTCACCACTGTCGTAACCATAACTAAAACAAAAACAAACAATGTCATTTATACCAAGAATCTTTCTCACCACAAACAATCGATACACTAACTACCCCTCTCTCTCTCTCTCTCTCTCTCTCTCTCTCTCTCTCTCTCTCTCTCTCTCTCTCTCTCTCTCTCTCTCTCTGGATTTAGCAAAAAAAATAAAAAAAATAAAACAAAGATTAATCCTCCACAATGCCACTGCCTGGAGATCTGCTAGACTTGGGTAAGAGACGACTCAAGATTGATAGTACTTTTGTAGTGTCTGCAACCTCACCATCATTTTGAGCTAATGAGGAGCTTGAGGGATCCTAGACGTGTACCTGCTCAGTCATCAGCAACTATTCCTTTGCCATCCCTGATCCTAGCATGGGTGTAGAGGGTTCTCGACCGCTGATCATACGGTATTTCTCTCGGGTATTGCCTTGCTAGGACATTGTCACTGTCCCTTGCCTCTGTCATCCATAATTGACCTTTAAACTCTCCGTATATTTATGATATTTAAATATCAATTGGGTCTCTGCATGTACGATATTGTTGGGTGCCTCAATAAGCACCTCGACAGTTATCACTTCTTGTCTGTAGAGTCACCATCCTTTTGTTTCAATTGGGTTTCTAATAACTGTGATTTATGAAAGGTTTCAAAACTTGTAAACGGTTGTTACATCAACTACAGGCAAGATAAAGCTAGAGAAGTGAAACAAGAAGTAAAAAACGGGAATGGACAACCTATAGTAATTACACTTCACCTGCTCTACATGAATTACAAGAGTACAAAATGTAATGCTGATGAGGTCATGAAACATATTGAGGATAAATCTATACCTTACAAAATTGGTGTAATTCTTATCATAAAATACTGAAGAAGGTCACATAGAAAACCACCCATGCCTTATAGTTTATATAAAATGAAACATAGAAACGTGACATGTAGATCTGTAACTCAAATGACTTATAATCCCCGATTAACAAAACACTAAAATATATGAAAAAAGAAAAATTTATAATATTGAAAATGTATTACAAAATCTCAAAAGCAATTCAACCATAGACTCTTTTAATTGATTATATCTAAATAAAAAAAATTTCAAAAGATATGCTGATAAAAGACAAGAAGATATAAATGCCACAAGTGCTTCGAATGGAAAGGAATCAGACTAATCCAGGAAGGATTTAATGATTTGAAGGGGGATTTTTAAAATCCTGTAGGGGAGAATGACACTACAAACCCATGAGGCATTGGAATAACAGGTCCTTAAGGGTAACAGGAGGAATGAGAAATTCTTGACAGTGGGAATTTCAAGAATCTATTTACTAACTCCATCTGCTTATTAAACATCTATTTGAATACCTAATGTGATAAGAGGAAAGGGTAAAGTGCATTCAGATATGCTAAATTGAAAGGAACGTTAGCTATGCCGTACGGTCTGTCTATCAGCATGTCTGAAGGAATCTTGAATAGAAGATTAGTAATTAGGGAATGATAACCTTTGCGATTCTTGTTTTGACCAAAAGCATAACATATAATAAACTTTGAATTGCAAAGTTGTATATAGCATTGTTATTATTAGCATTATAATTACCATCATCATTATTTATTATTATCATTATTTACAATAAATTAATTCCTATGGTAAACAAAAAAAAAACCGTGATATAGTTCCCAAGGGATATGCAGAATTGAATACAAACATATATGTATACACGTAAGCAAACTCACATACACATACACACACACACACACACACACACACACACACATATATATATATATATATATATATATATATATATATATATATATATATATATATATATATATATATATTTATATATATATATATATATATATATACTATATATATATATATATACATATATATATATATATATATATATATATATATATATATATATATATATATATATATATATATATATGTGTGTGTGTATATATATATATATGTATACATATAAATATATATATATATATATATATATATATATATATATATATATATATATATATATATATATATATATATACATATATATATATATATATAGTATATTTATATATATATATAATATATATATATATATATATATATATGTATATATATATAAATATATATATATATATATATATATATATATATATATATATATATATATATATATATATATATATATATATATATATATATATACACCTATTTATATATATATATATATATATATATATATATATATATATATATATATATATATATATATATATATATATATATGTATATGTACAGTGATACCTCTGGATACGAAGGTTTCTGCTTACGAAAAATTCAGGGTACGAAAAGCGATACAAAGATTTTTATGCTCCAGTATACTAAAATATTTTCAGGATACAAAAAGCTTACGAGATCCCAACTCGTTGCCGAGTGTACAGTAACTTTTTTTTCAGGGTATCAACCCTTAATTCAGGTGTACAGGTAACAGTACACCTTCACTGATCCAAAAGCTTCATATTCAGTACCGTAACTTTTATAAAGTAGTAAAGATAACGGACCGTTTTCTTAGGGCAAGGAGGTGATAACTACGCTATAACTACATTATTGAATAATCTCATGGTGGTTTCTGGAATGGTTTAGGCTGTTTTTAACGGTTTGGGTTAATTAATGAATGATAGAAATGGCTGCATTGCATGTTTATTACTACTGTTTAGCGTGTTTATGAAAGAAAAGGTGTCTTTGTATGAGGCTTGGAACGGATTAGGCCATTTACATGTAAAACGCGGCTCAAGATACGAAAAAATCAGCATATGAAACCATATCCTGAACGGATTACTTTCGTATGCTGAGGCATCACTGTATATATATATATATATATATATATATATATATATATATATATATATATATATATATATATATATATATATATATATATATGTATATATATATTATATGCATCAAGAAAATAAACACTCTAGTAATGAAAGAAAAATGAAATGGATGAAAGTTAAGAAAAAATGAGCTGTAATCAAAAAATTTCTTATTGGGATCACCACAAGATATAGGTGAAGAAAAAAACGTCCTAAACTAGATCAAGAAAAACTATCAGAAAACACCAAAAATCTAATAAAGAAACGATCGAAAAGTTTCCAAGCAAGTTTCTATTAAGAATAAGAAAATAAAATAACCTTACATAAAATACATAATCATCATCATCTCCTACGCTTATTGACGCAAAGGGCCTCGGTTACATTTCACCAGTCGTCTCTATCTTTAGTTTTTAATCCAATATTTCTCCATATATCGTCTCCTACTTCGTGTTTCATAGTTCTGAGCCATGTAGGCTTGGGTCTTCCAATTTTTCTAGTGCCTTGTGCAGCCAAGCTAAAAGTTTGGCAAACTAATCCCTCTTGGGGAGTGCAAAGAGCATGCACAAACAATCTCCATCTACCCCTCATCATGATCTTGTCCACATATGGCACCCGAGTAACCTCTCTTATAGTCTGATTTCTAATGTTGTCCAGCTATTTAACTCCCAATATACATAATAGCTGGTGTAAAGGAAATTTAACTATACATTACCGAAAAGAAGATCCACCTTAGTTTTGAATGCTAATAAAATTAATCTACGATGCCTATATACTTTCATAAGGCATTGTATAGACATTATCCATTTTGAATGTTTTTAGTTTTTACCTATGCTGAAAAATACTTCAGTATTTTGTTTCTACAATGAAACCTGAATCAATCAATACAACACTTAAGATTAACTTCAAGATACTGAACTAAGAGAATATTCCTATGCATTGGCAATGGTAATATAAAAGGGTACGTGTAATTAAGTACCAACATACATAAATATTTTAATACACGTTGTAATTTACATAAAGGCAATTTTTATTGGAAAAATTCTACTTGTGTATAATAATAATAATAATAATAAAAATAATAATAATAATAATAATAATAATAATAATAATAATAATAATAATAATAATAATAATAATAATAATAATGATTAGAGATTTCTGACGTCAGCTAAAGGTTATTCGGGTTGTCCATGACATAAGAACAATATGTGGTAAAAATTACTTCAAAATCAGTGGGGGTAGTTTTGACGCAATCCTTTCCACAAACACACAGACAACCAAATAAAAAAGCTAGAATCCTTATCCGGATACAGATCATTACTTAAAATTAATGGGACCGTCCATGACATCAGATCTTCCTGTGGTGAAAATGTCATAATCCGTCGAGTAGTTTTCACGAAATCCTGTCCACGGACACAGACAGAGAAATATGTAAATAGATACACAGGCTCGATCAGATAAATAATAATAATAATAATAATAATAATAATAATAATAATAATAATAATAATAATAATAATAATAATAATAATAATAATAATAATACCGTGGTACTGGCACAAACAAATGAAATACGGAATGTATAAAATCAAAGTATTCAATGTCAAAAAAGTTATATCATCTCCGAATGTTGACACTAGGAATTTCATATCTTATTTGATCCAGTCAACAATGTTTGTTAGCTTTGGAGTCGTTAGTTGTGAAGGTTACGCCCTTTTAGCTTTGACCAACGCAAACACATAAAGATAAATAGTACACAAATAGACCAGTTTTTTATCGTTTGGGGATAGAAGGGCAGTTGCGATATACATATGTTCTTTCAGTAAAATTGATAATAAAAGTTCTTATTTTATCCTTAATCTTTGCGCTGATTAATTCCTTACGTTGCAAGATTAATAATTTGATTATATATTATCGATAATGATATTGATTGATAATAAAAATAAATAATTTAGTTACCTAGTAAGTGACGAATGTGTTTAGGCTTAGTAATTACACAAAGTGACAAAAAGGCGATTATACAGAGTTCTTAACAGTTCGTTTCTCTGAAGTGATTCTGTCAAAATGGGACTAGGCTTAGACAATTATATTAACACTTGC
>NC_090741.1:89215889-89220889 GCF_036898095.1 Palaemon carinicauda | reverse complement strand
GCCCGGTCATTTTGGAAAAGGACCAAAATATCTGTCAGTATGCAAAATGCCCAAATATTTGTGCTCATTTTGGAAAATGACCAGAAGTTAGGCCATTTTGCAAAATGACTATTAGTATTGTTGGTCATTTTGTAAAGTCACCTTAATAGCTGCTGGTCATTATGCAAAAATAAACAAATAGTAACTAAAAATTGATTAGGAAAAGTCTAAGTGTCAGTTAGTTCCTACGGAGGTTCGGCCGAGGACGGAAATTTTCGTGCTCCTCTCATCACTTATTTGTTGGAAGTATATTGTACACTGAAAAGCTTCACAATGGAAAGTAAGAAAAGTATTTTCCAAACAAACCTTCTAGAGTCCGAAGAAAAGAAAGCTACAAATAGCTCAAGTTTATTTCCCCGGGAAGAATACGAACGAGTAATTAGTCGCCTGAATGAACTTGAACAATCTAATCCTACGAAGACTAAGGAGGATCATCGCTTGTTACAGAAATATGAAATACTGGAGGTCACAATTGAAGGTACCACCGTGCAAAAGTTGCAGAAGAAAGGAACTCAGCTGCGATTCGTTTGTGCTGAAGATGTGTTTGATGTATTTCTAGCTATTCATCGCACAATTGGCTACGGAGGAAGAACTAATATATATAAGGCAACCAAAGAAAAATATGCAAACATTTCATGTAATCAGATAACGCGGTTCTTGCAGTATTGTGAGAAATGTCAGCTAAAGAAGAGTAGTGTGCAGAAGGGTGTGGTTGTTAAGCCAATCGTCTCGAACAGCATGAATTCTCGAGCTCAAGTTAGTAACGAAACAAATAAACATTATTATTCACTAAGTTATTGTAAGCATTTCCCAGCCTTCCAATCTAACCTTAATGTGATAAATTATATGCATGACCCTACTAGCTACCTCTAACAACACTACACAATAGTCAAATGGACTGCGCCATGTTCAGTGGCAGAAAAACACGCGCTTCCATTCTGGAATTGGCAGGACACCTTTTTATTTCTGCTGTCAACATACCGGAAGAAATAATGGAAGGCATGGAGACAGAGAAGCAGCTTGCAGAAGCACTTTGTTTAGTTAATGAAGAAAATCAAAATGTAGAACAGGGGAGAAGTGCTGAAAGTTGTGCCATAAATTGCAACTCGTGTGGTCAAAACCTTCCATGTCATCCTTCTGGTCAGTGTTGTTCAACTGTAAATGACAATGATGATGACCCTATGCTCTGTTGCCTATGCAATAGAAATCGTAGCATTCATACTGAACGAAGGGAATCGAAAATGCAACAAGAGAAGCAAGCTAGAAAAATGAAAGATAAATCAGTACAGCGTTTCAAGCCAGCCCTTGCAGGGGACACTGTCATGGTTCCTATTCCACTTGTTGACCGTGAACGAGCGGAATTTGCGAATGCAAAGGCAATTATAACTGAGACAATGGATGGCGGAACTTACAAACTAGGGACAAAACATGGTTTACTTAAACAGGTGTGTAGTCGGAATCAGTTCACTTTATGTGCTGAAAAAATTTATGTCACTCAAAGAGGTAATAAAGGATCGCGAAGTCAGTCTGCGATAGGTAGCTATTGCAGACTCGATGGGACATGGCCAGGGGATCAGTAAGTGTAGCTGCAGCCAGTCTTGTCGGAGCAGACGCTGTAAATGCTTCAAAAACAAAGTATTGTGAAACAGCAGATGTAAATGCAGCAACTCTTGTTCAAAAAAGTCAAATAATGCTAATTTTGATAACTGTTGAAATAATTTTCAAGTTCAGTTTTAGTTCTTTAAATAATCTAATATACTTATAATGTGTAATGTAAGTTTTTAATGTTGAATAAATAAAACACACACCTTTATTAATACTTAGACTTTTCCTAATCAATTTCAAGTTACTATTTGTTTATTTTTGCATAATGACCAGAAGCTATTGGAGTAACTTTACAAAATGACCAACGATACTAATAGTAATTCTGCAAAATGACCAAACTTCTGGTCATTTTCCAAAATGACCACAATTATTTGGGCATTTTGCATACTGAGAGATATTTTGGTCATTTTCTAAAATGACCGGGCAGTATGCAAAATGACCAATTCCTAAAAATTATCGTAACATATATATATATATATATATTATATATATATATATATATATATATATATATATATATATATATATATATATATATATATATATATATATATATATATATGTATGTGTGTATATGATAAATTTTGCACATTTACACGTTTTTTTATATTTCGATTTAGCCATATATTTCAATACCTTTTCTATGTCTGGATACTCTTACCGACCTCGGGAACGGAGTCTCGAGACGAAATCACTCAAAGAGAATAGCATCTGACCTGCCGGGAATCGATCCCTGGTCCAGGAGGCTTTTATGACAGTGACCTTACCATTTAGTCACTGTCATAATAGCATTTTGGACCATGGTTGGATTCCCGGCCATCAGATGCTATTGTCTTTCAGTGATTTTGCCTAGAGACTCTGATCCCGGGGTTGGAAGAGAATCCACACATCAACTGTTTCAATGATATATTTTTAGTACGTAGTCCAAATATAAACCTCTCTTTCTCTCTCTCTCTCTCTCTCTCTCTCTCTCTCTCTCTCTCTCTCTCTCTCTCTCTCTCTCTCTCTCTCTCTCTCTCTCTGAATATCCATGGCCATCAACGTATTGGAGATTGCTGTTCTGAATAACGAAGAAATAGACATCTTACAAAACAGTAAAGTATGTGAATGTCATTAATGTTTTTAGATATATGCCAATATCGTATCAAATATCTTATGTTCACATACAAGGCAATTACCTTGAAGAAAAATACATTGAAGAAATGGTCATTTTGCTAAATAAATTTCGCAGTAAAGATAATACTCTATTGATTTGTACATTTACTGTTATACGTTTCGAATACTTACCAAATTTCATATAAATACATGCGTAATAATAATAATAATAATAATAATAATGATAATAATAATAATAATAATAATAATAATAATAATAATAATAACGGCCAAGACAGAAATGAATATAAGGGATAAAAAAAAATTATAATAATATGTTTTTATTACTATTATCATTAATAAAAGAAACTGTAGCCATTATTGCAATAAGAGAGTAACGTGAATTGATAGAAGAAACAAAAATTTACATCATACATGCGCATAATTAGGATATATTATGTAAATAATGATTTATATCTAACAAAGAATTTCACTTTTATTCTGCGAAGACAGAGTACTTGAACTTAATGAAGAAACCTGTATTGAATACGTGGTTCAATGTAAAATCAGAAAAAAATAGAGAAAAGTTATTGGATAAAAATATCTTTTAAAACATGATCAAAGCGAGAAGTAATCAAAGCTACTTCAATATGCAATAAAAAAAGTGGAATAAGAAAGAAAGAAAGAAAAAATATAAAAAAAAAAATAAACGAAGCATTTGTGTTGAATCGTGGTCTTTGTCCTCCCTTCAATCTGGGAATACAATAACGTGATTTTATCCGAGTAATCAAGGATGATATACGATAACGTTGGCATCACAATTAACTGCCATTGTTCGAATTCTCTTCATAAATCCCCCCAATGTACCCTTAAGGGAACGTATCCAGCTATTGGCGTGAGGAAGGTGGGAATTAAACGCTTGGAATTTGGGGAATTAACGAAATTTATATCGATCATACACTTTAGGTTCGCCCAATTAGTCTCGGATTTATCAAGAAGGGGAATACAAAGGAAGCATTGATCGTGAAAGCATCTCTGAGGCATTTACGTTTTGGTAATGTTTCCAAGAAATTATGAGGTGAAGACAATTCTTTCTTCATTATTTAGATCTAGTCTTAACTCAATGCTTTGAAACATTTATATAAAAACGTGTACAACTAGAAAAGGCCAGTTTATAACATTAAAGCAGAGAAAATTTTAGAATATAAGATAATATTAATTTCCCAATGCCCTCCTCTTAGATAACCAACATTTCCGATTAATAGAAAAACTTTAACAATTATGTAATGGCTGGTATAAGAGTCAAAAATTGGCAGCAACACGTTCTTAACGAGAATAAAATTTCAATACAAGATATATTTTCTAAAATATATAAAAGATATTTACACGCTTTCCACTTCAAAGATGGCACCATGGAAGGAGAGGGTAGGAGCAAAAGTAATGATACAGTCATTACCATGTCGAAGGTAAATCGGCTTAATCTAGATTCCCCACAATTCACTTACAGTAAAAATAAATTATCTAATTCACTACAAATACGTAGAATGATAAGAGCTTGCCTCTTTTTTATAAAAAAAGTATACCTTTTCCATTTTATGAATATATATATAAATCATCTTTACGAGCATGCCCGGTTCGCTTCTGATCCATAACGATGATACAGAGAAAGACTTCAGTTGACAAGGACTCGTTAGAAACATCTTTCGTCCCTGGGGATGGATCTGAAGTCCTTGCATGGAATGATATGGCCCATTTGGGTACTAAGAACTTTCTTCTAGGGTCCTTTATCGGCCTTTCCTTGAACTAAGAATAAATGGATGGGTATTTATTTGACTGTCTTTGTAGTTTGATAACATAAAAAGATTCTTTTTATGATTACTTCCGATGACTGCCAGGTGATTTGTCAAACTGATTTATTGAGTCTTACCTAGCTAACTTCAAACTATCTGAATGACCAAAATATTATCAGGAGTAAGAAAAAAACTTAGGAAATTCCATTGATTATCCCATAATCAAATATGCTATTATGATAATGCTCCCGTCGGTTTATTATTATTATTATTATTATTATTATTATTAAAGAAAGGGAACTAGGAAATAAGAGAAGTAATTAACAATTAGGATAAATATTCTAAGACTATTAACAATGCTATCATACTTATTTCATTATAAACTTTAAAACTGTAATTAAATAAGAGTAAGAGAAATAATTTAGGAAAGTGGAAAAGAGTTTTTAACTTTTTGACTTTTTAGTTTTCTGG
>NC_090741.1:89208389-89210889 GCF_036898095.1 Palaemon carinicauda | reverse complement strand
AATAATAATAATAATAATAATAATAATAATAATAATAATAATAATAATAATAATAATAATAATAATAATAATAATAATAATAATGACTTGCTAGTTGTACAAAAAGTTAAATCAAAATTCCTGTGTGATGCAAAAACGCTTGATTCTTGTTGTGTTGACTGAAAAAAGGATGTTTATTCAACTACAGTAGTACCTCGGTTTATGAGTTTAATTAGTTCTGGAGTGAGCTCCAGCCTAAAGATCTCGTTCTCCAAAAAATTATTTTTCTCATTAGAAATGTGGGAAATTCACACGATTCAGTGCACTCGTTAATAATTGCAATCATTCATTCATTTCTGAAAAATTATAATAGTAATTTTTGAACAATTTGCAAACTCTAACATAAGAAATTGATACTAATTGAAAAATAAAAATAGAAATATTGACTAATTAACTCATGCTTTATCTTTGAGGAGAGTTGTTGCTGGTTTGAGAGGAGGAGGAGGAGGAGGAGGAGGTAGTTAATGCTTGCAGGAAGAATCTCTCTCCATGAAAGCTTTTGGTAAAATATTGAACGTCATTCGATACTACCAACTGAATAACATAATTAAACTTTCAAGAAATTTTTTCGTATTTTCTTTGCACTATTATAATCAACTATGAGAAGGAACCTATCTAGAGAAATCTGTGCTAATCCTTGTTTTAAAATGGCATGAGAATGAGACATTTCATGATCAGTTCATAGATTCGCTGCTTGCCCCCACAAAGCCTTACCTGGATGATCGGTTTCTAAATTTTTTTCCTGCGTTTCCCATATTTCTAACATCCTCATCTAACTTAAAGTGAAATGATTGTCAGCTCCTCCCTCCTCTTCTAGTGGAATATCCTCCACAACTTCTTGTTGCTGCTCATTATGAAACTCCATCATCTCCTCTGTCATCATCAGCTGCCTCTTCCGTGTGTACGAATCTGTGAAAATCTCGTTCAGGAACACAAGTATGCCACAGTTTCCTCGAAACAGTATTGAGGGCTTTGATGGTAACCCCTTCCAAGGCATTGTCAATGTTTTTTAAGCTGTTGACAATTTGAAAATCCTTCTATAACTCTGAAAGGGTATACTTGATCCATTCGGTGAAATCCAAACATTACTGGAACATTATCTTGTATAAATCTTCTTGAAAATCTAGATCACATGCTGATAGTTGGGTTCAAGTATGAGAGAAGTGTTTGGAGACAGGATCTTCATTTTGATGAATTCGATCTCATCCATCAAGGTATCTTCAAGGCCTGGAGGATGAACAAGAACGGTGACCATCTTAAAAAGACCCCTCAGATACAAGGCTAGTGGAGCATAGAGGTAAAACCATAGACCCCAAGTTGGGGTCCATTGGATCACTAATATAAAGTAAAACATATTAAGGTATTAATACAAAGCGGATAGAGACCAGGAACGGGTGCAATGTCTTTTAAACGTTTGAAGGCCAATTATAAATGGCAGAGGACAGGGGAAGTGACATTGCCCTATCAAGCAGGACAATCCCCTCTCAACCCAAGCTAACACCAGGGAGGGCCAGACAATGTCTGCTGATGGATCTGCAGATAGACCTATAGGCTCCCTCAAACCACCTATCTTTAGCTCACAAGGATAGTGAGGTTGCAGCTACCAAAGAAACTAGTGAGTTTGGGCGGGACTCTTAACCCTATTCTGGCGATCACCAGTCAACAAATTGGCCACTACATTGCTTTCTTTTTTCGCTCATGAGTCACCTTTAAACCTTCATACTAGACCTGAGTGCCTCCGTCCATCTTGTTCTTAAGGGAAGAATAAAGCAGAAGGAACGCAAAGGGTAAACAAATCTCTCCATTAATCATCGACGAGGAAATAAGGGCACCTTAATAACTGGAAAGGAAAGCTTGAAACTGCCGACGCGACCCATGATAAATGGATGGTCTGTTTGCTGAGGTCGATGCGACCAGGTACACAAAAGAACTAATTAGGAATTTTGCTTCCGATTCCTCACCTTTCCGGCAGGTTTTTATCCTTTCTTCCTGGAAGTATGTGGCAAAAAAGGTCAGATTGTGTATCTGACCATTTCGCCACAAACTTTGGTGTTGTGACTTTTTATGAGGATATGGAAAAAGTATATATAACTTGAATAGGGAGATAATAAAGAAAAATGGTTAACTAGAAAGTAAAAACAATATGATAGTAAGAGTGAAGAGGAATTTGATCTTGACATTTCTTAAAATTTCAACCTGTTTTTGACCAACTCGATGAATGATGATCCCTGGTAAACTATAGACACATTGATCGGTTTTCAAAAAGAAACTAAATTACAAACAGCGAGATATTGTACGTATAAGCCGTGGACTTACCAAAAATATGTCAAAAAAGATTAGAAAAGATAAGAATTTTACCGAATTAAGGAGTATCCCTATACGAAGGTTATTAAGTTGCAGTCCTCGAAAGGAAAAAGGGTATGGACAGATGCTGGAAAACCAAGAATAGATGTAGAGAGAG